>NC_135236.1:174185867-174488898 GCF_051348905.1 Ranitomeya variabilis | reverse complement strand
TAGAAAGAATGACCTGTCAGTCACTGAAAGGAGGTCAGCAGCTGGCAAGGAAGGTGGGAGAGACTCTGGAGAGCTGTAGTTGCAGGGCCCAACCCCTTTCACTTGCAGCTCATTTGCATAGAAATTTGCTAATGAGTTTCTATAAAACGGAGACACGGACTTATAAAAACAAAGGTATGGCCATAATCAGCATTAAAGGGACTTTACATAGATGAAGTTAGTTTGGGTCTAAAAACTGCTAACAGGTTCCCTTTCAGCCACTTGACAGCTGCCTTTTTTAACATGAAATATAAATGTGAACAACGTCTTGGTTGCTGAAGGCAACACATGGATAATTATTGGACCCAACTATTGGTCTTTTCTATGTATGAATTGCTTTTCTCCTAGAACCATACCACATAGTCTATATTTTTTCTATAATTAAAGAGATTATCCATTTTTTTTACACTATACATAAAAAAAATAACTAGCAGGTAGTTGCTAACTACCTACCTGTTGTCATTGACCGCTCCTGCCGGCGATTCAGCAGATCCATATCAATAGAGCAGCTCTCCTTTTTTTCTGGCCGCTCTGTTGATAGACCGGGACCTCTGGCATCATGCTAATTGTCAACCGGAGTGGGTAGGTGGCTGTCAACCAGCATGATATCAGCAGTCAAGCCCCATCAACAGAGCAGAGGGCAAAAGAAACCACTGCTCTGCATACGTGATGTCAGCAGAAGCCGCTGAATCGCCGTCAGGAGCGGTATGTGACCAGTGTGTGCCGGCGCCAGGTACAATAGGCAGGTAGTTAGCAACTATCTGCCTGCTAGTTCTTAGGCACATTGTAAATAAAGTCCCAGACAAGTCCTTTAATAGTTTATCATTGAATCTTTTTTATTATTACTTCCTGAGAGATCGCTGTTTCGTTGGCAGTATTACACAATGCCATTATTATATCCTGCTTTACATAATACCGTCATCTTTCCTGCCCAGCCTCTGTATCTGATTGTAATTTGTACCATAGATATTGTTAGTTTTGTCACATCATTACAATAGAGACTGATCCTTTGGCTGCAGATCTCCGGTCATGATTTTTAGTGCTCCAATATGTATTTTTAGCCGGGAGGCAGAAGACAGCTGGAAAAACAACCAGGAATAAGTCTTTTCTTTATACTTTGTAGCAATGTGGTCAGCCTACATTACTGCCACATGTAACCTCTACAAAGCTAAGAAAACCAGCAGCTTCATATTTAGCACACATAATAAAGCTGACTGTACATTTGGTGTATAGCTTTAAATTACCCTGATCATAAGTATTGGTCTTTTTTATGTATGAACTGTTTCTCTTATAACCAAACCACATGACACAGTGGTGAAGCTGTGGAAATGTGAAATCAGTGAATTTCTCCATTATATAGCATTTCTTTTCATTGCAACATAGAAAGTTATATTTATTTCTTAGAATTTAATAGAACAGTAAGGGAGAGTCAGACAGCTGTATAGCTCGGACAAGGATCGTAACGCAATGCTCGGACTGGCCGTTGGCTCTCCAGACAGGGGCATGGAAGCCTGGATTTCTAGCGGTCACTTGGGTTCTTGGCTACTTTTCCTGCCAGCTTAAAAGCAATGGGAGCAAGATGAAAAGGGAACCAATGCCAGTGTGAACAGAGCCTAATAAGCATTATTAATGCTGTCACAGCTCACTCTCGATTGATATACAGTGGCATGTAAAAGTTTGGCCACCTCTGGTCAAAATTACTGTTATTGTGAACAGTTAAGCAAATTGAAGATGAAATAATCTCTAAATGGTCTAAAGTTAAAGATGACACATTTCCTTTGCATTTCAGGCAAAAAAAAAGTATATTGTTATTTTTTAATTGTAAAAATTATAAAAAAGGAAATGGGCAGATGCAAAAGTTTCAGCACCTTTGGAGATTTGTGTGCTCAGATAACTTTGACCAAGGTTTCAGACCTTAATTGGCTTTTTAGGGTTATGGCTTGTTCACTATCATCATTAGGAAAGCCAGGTGATGCAAATTCCTAACTTTATAAAAACCCAGTCTTCTCTAACCTTGTGCCAAAAAAACAGCAGCCATGGATTCTTCTAAGCAGCTGTCTAGCACTGAAACTGCAAATGGTGGTGGTCCACAAAGCTGGAGAAGGCTATAAGAAGATAGCAAAGCATTTTCAAGTTGCCCTTTCCTCACTTCGAAATGTAATTAAGAAATGGCTGGTAACAGGAACAATGGATGAAAACCTATATGAAACAAGTGAAAGGCACAGTAAGATGAGGATGTAAGATAAATGTTATTGAAAATTTTATTAAAAAGTGTAATTTATAGGGAACCTGTCACCCGTTTTTTCTATATGAGATAAAGGTGGGTGTTATGACCCCAGTGGACAGGGTCTCAGAGGAACGTGTAAGTCTGCAAGATACAAAAATCCAGCTCATAGGGCTGTGGTAACTGGGTTGACCAAATAGCTACTCCTAACGCCAACACTAGAAGTAGCCGGGAATCATGCCTACGGTGATCGCTAGATGACTCGCGCCAGCCGGAGAATCCAACTACCCCTAGGAGAAGAAAACAAAGACCTCTCTTGCCTCCAGAGAAAGGGACCCCAAAGCAAGATACAAGCCCCCCACAAATAATAACGGTGAGGTAAGAGGAAATGACAAACACAGAAATGAACCAGGTTCAGCAAAGAGAGGCCAGATTACTAATAGCAGAATATAGCAAGATAACTTATCTGGTCAACAAAAACCCTATAAAAATCCACGCTGGAGATTCAAGAACCCCCGAACCGTCTAACGGTCCGGGGGGAGAACACCAGCCCCCTAGAGCTTCCAGCAAAGGTCAGGATACAGATAGGAACAAGCTGGACAAAAATACCAAACAAAACAAAAGCAAAAAGCAAAGAAGCAGACTTAGCTTGAAAAACAGGAACCAGGATCAGAGGACAAGAGCACAACAGATTAGCTCTGATTTCAACGATGCCAGGCATTGAACTGAAGGTCCAGGGAGCTTATATAGCAACGCCCCTGAACTAACGGCCCAGGTGAGGATATAGAAAAAGACAGACGCTCCAGAGTCAAATCACTAATGACCACTAGAGGGAGCAAAAAGCAAAATCACAACAGTACCCCCCCCTTAGTGAGGGGTCACCGAACCCTCACCCCGACCACCAGGGCGATCAGGATGAGCGGCGTGAAAGGCACAAACTAAATCGGCCGCATGAACATCAGAGGCGACCACCCAGGAATTATCTTCCTGACCATAGCCCTTCCACTTGACCAGGTACTGAAGCCTCCGCCTGGAGAGACGAGAATCCAAGATCTTCTCCACCACGTACTCCAACTCGCCCTCAACCAACACCGGAGCAGGAGGCTCAGCAGAAGGAACCACAGGCACAACGTACCGCCGCAACAAGGACCTATGAAACACGTTGTGGATAGCAAATGACACAGGAAGATCCAGGCGAAAGGATACAGGATTAAGAATTTCCAATATCTTGTAAGGACCAATAAAACGAGGTTTAAATTTGGGAGAGGAAACCTTCATAGGAACAAAGCGGGAAGAAAGCCACACCAAATCCCCAACACGTAGTCGGGGACCCACACCGCGGCGGCGGTTGGCAAAGCGCTGAGCCCTCTCCTGTGACAACTTCAAGTTGTCCACCACAAGATTCCAGATCCGCTGCAACCTATCCACCACAGAATCCACCCCAGGGCAGTCAGAAGGTTCCACATGACCCGAAGAAAAACGAGAGTGGAAACCAGAGTTGCAGAAAAACGGTGAAACCAAGGTGGCGGAACTAGCCCGATTATTAAGGGCAAACTCAGCTAACGGCAAGAAGGTCACCCAATCGTCCTGATCAGCAGAGACAAAACACCTCAAATAAGCCTCCAAAGTCTGATTAGTTCGCTCCGTCTGTCCATTAGTCTGAGGATGGAAAGCAGACGAAAACGACAAGTCAATGCCCATCCTACTACAAAAGGATCGCCAGAATCTGGAAACGAACTGGGATCCTCTGTCTGACACAATATTCTCAGGGATGCCGTGCAAACGAACGACGTTCTGGAAAAACACAGGAACCAGATCGGAAGAGGAAGGCAGCTTAGGCAAAGGAACCAAATGGACCATCTTGGAGAAGCGATCACATATCACCCAGATAACAGACATGCCCTGAGACACCGGAAGATCAGAAATGAAATCCATGGAGATATGTGTCCAAGGTCTCTTAGGGACAGGCAAGGGCAAGAGCAACCCGCTGGCACGAGAACAGCAAGGCTTAGCTCGAGCACAAGTCCCACAGGACTGTACAAATGACCGCACATCCCTAGACAAGGAAGGCCACCAAAAGGATCTGGCCACCAGATCTCTGGTGCCAAAAATTCCTGGGTGACCTGCCAACACCGAGGAATGAACCTCGGAAATGACTCTGCTGGTCCACTTATCAGGCACAAACAGTCTGTCAGGTGGACAAGAATCAGGCCTATCAGCCTGAAATCTCTGCAACACACGTCGCAGATCTGGAGAAATAGCTGACAAGATAATACCATCCTTAAGAATACCAACAGGTTCAGCGACTCCAGGAGCATCAGGCACAAAGCTCCTGGAAAGAGCATCGGCCTTCACATTCTTTGAACCTGGTAAATACGAGACAACAAAGTCAAAACGGGAGAAAAACAATGACCAGCGGGCCTGTCTAGGATTCAGGCGTTTAGCAGACTCGAGATACATCAGATTTTTGTGATCAGTCAAGACCACCACACGATGCTTAGCACCCTCGAGCCAATGACGCCACTCCTCAAATGCCCATTTCATGGCCAACAACTCCCGATTGCCCACATCATAATTTCGCTCCGCAGGCGAAAACTTCCTAGAGAAAAAGGCGCAAGGTCTCATAACAGAGCAACCAGGGCCTCTCTGCGACAAAACGGCCCCTGCTCCAATCTCTGAAGCATCCACCTCAACTTGAAAGGGAAGCGAGACATCAGGCTGGCACAAAACAGGCGCCGAAGTAAACCGACGTTTCAACTCCTGGAAAGCCTCCACGGCAGCAGGAGCCCAATTAACCACATCGGAGCCCTTCTTGGTCATATCCGTCAAAGGTTTCACAACGCCAGAAAAGTTAGCGATAAAACGACGGTAGAAGTTAGCGAAACCCAAGAACTTCTGAAGACTCTTAACTGACGAGGGCTGAGTCCAATCAAGAATAGCTCGGACCTTGACTGGGTCCATCTCCACAGCAGAAGGGGAAAAAATGAACCCCAAAAAGGGAACCTTCTGTACACCAAAAAGACACTTAGAGCCCTTGACAAACAAAGAATTTTCACGCAAAATTTTAAAGACCATCCTGACCTGCTCCACATGCGAGTCCCAATTATCAGAAAAAAACAGAATATCATCCAGATAAACGATCAGAAATTTATCCAGATAGTTCCGGAAAATGTCATGCATAAAGGACTGAAAAACTGAAGGGGCATTAGAGAGCCCAAAAGGCATCACCAAGTACTCAAAATGACCTTCGGGCGTATTGAATGCGGTTTTCCATTCATCTCCTTGCTTAATGCGCACAAGGTTGTACGCACCACGAAGGTCTATCTTGGTAAACCACTTGGCACCTTTAATCCGGGCAAACAAGTCAGACAACAGCGGCAAAGGATACTGAAATTTGACAGTGATCTTATTTAAAAGCCGATAGTCAATACAAGGCCTCAAAGATCCGTCCTTTTTAGCCACAAAAAAGAATCCCGCACCAAGAGGGGAAGAAGACGGACGGATGTGTCCTTTCTCCAGAGACTCCTTGATATATGAACGCATAGCGGTATGTTCAGGTATCGACAGATTAAACAGTCTTCCCTTAGGAAATTTACTGCCTGGAATCAAATCTATTGCACAGTCACATTCCCTATGAGGAGGCAATGCACTGGACCTGGACTCGCTAAAGACATCCTGATAATCAGACAAGTACTCCGGAACTTCCGAAGGCGTAGAAGAAGCAATAGACACAGGCAGGGAATCCTCATGAATACCACGACAGCCCCAACTAGACACTGACATTGCCTTCCAGTCAAGGACTGGATTATGGGTCTGTAACCATGGCAGCCCCAAAACAACCAAATCATGCATTTTATGTAGAACGAGAAAACGTATCACCTCGCGGTGTTCAGGAGTCATGCACATGGTAACCTGTGTCCAATACTGCGGCTTATTTTCTGCCAATGGCGTAGCATCAATACCCCTAAGAGGGATAGGATTTTCTAATGGTTCAAGAATAAAACCACAGCGCTTAGCAAATGACAGATCCATAAGACTCAGGGCAGCACCTGAATCTACAAACGCCATGACAGGATAAGATGACAGTGAGCAAATCAAAGTTACAGACAGAATAAACTTAGGATGCAAATTACCAACGGTGACAGGACTAACAACCTTAGATATACGTTTAGAGCATGCTGAGATAACATGTGTAGAATCACCACAGTAGTAGCACAAGCCATTCCGGCGTCTATGAATTTTCCTCTCATTTCTAGTCAGGATTCTATCACATTGCATCAAATCAGGTGTCCGTTCAGACAACACCATGAGGGAATTTGCGGTTTTTCTATCACATTGCATCACATCAGGTGTCTGTTCAGACAACAACATGAGGGAATTTGCGGTTTTGCGCTCCCGCAACCGCCGGTCAATTTGAATAGCCAGGGACATGGTATCATTCAGACCTGTGGGAATGGGAAAACCCACCATAACATTCTTAATGGCCTCAGAAAGGCCATTTCTAAAATTAGCGGCCAGTGCACACTCGTTCCAATCTGTCAGCACGGACCATTTCCGAAATTTTTGGCAATACACCTCAGCCTCGTCCTGGCCCTGAGACATAGCCAGCAAGGCTTTCTCTGCCTGAATCTCAAGATTGGGTTCCTCATAAAGTAAACCGAGCGCCAGAAAAAACGCATCAATATCAGCCAATGCCGGATCTCCTGGCGCCAACGAAAAAGCCCAATCCTGAGGGTCACCCCGTAAGAATGAAATAACAATTTTTACTTGTTGAGCAGAGTCTCCAGACGAACAAGGTTTCAGGGACAAAAATAATTTACAATTATTCCTGAAATTCCTAAACTTAAATCGGTCTCCTGAAAACAGTTCAGGAATCGGAATCTTGGGTTCAGACCTAGGATTTCTGGTAACATAATCTTGTATACCCTGCACACGAGCGGCAAGCTGGTCCACACTTGTAATCAAGGTCTGGACATTCATGTCTGCAGCAAGCTTAAGCCACTCTGAGGTAAAGGGGAAAAGAAAAAAAAAAATGAGAGAGGGAAAAAAAACCTCAAAATTTTCTTTCTTATAATCCCACTTCTGCAATGCATTAAACATTTAATACAGGCCTGGCATACTGTTATGACCCCAGTGGACAGGGTCTCAGAGGAACGTGTAAGTCTGCAAGATACAAAAATCCAGCTCATAGGGCTGTGGTAACTGGGTTGACCAAATAGCTACTCCTAACGCCAACACTAGAAGTAGCCGGGAATCATGCCTACGGTGATCGCTAGATGACTCGCGCCAGATGGAGAATCCAACTACCCCTAGGAGAAGAAAACAAAGACCTCTCTTGCCTCCAGAGAAAGGGACCCCAAAGCAAGATACAAGCCCCCCACAAATAATAACGGTGAGGTAAGAGGAAATGACAAACACAGAAATGAACCAGGTTCAGCAAAGAGAGGCCAGATTACTAATAGCAGAATATAGCAAGATAACTTATCTGGTCAACAAAAACCCTATAAAAATCCACGCTGGAGATTCAAGAACCCCCGAACCGTCTAACGGTCCGGGGGGAGAACACCAGCCCCCTAGAGCTTCCAGCAAAGGTCAGGATACAGATAGGAACAAGCTGGACAAAAATACCAAACAAAACAAAAGCAAAAAGCAAAGAAGCAGACTTAGCTTGAAAAACAGGAACCAGGATCAGAGGACAAGAGCACAACAGATTAGCTCTGATTTCAACGATGCCAGGCATTGAACTGAAGGTCCAGGGAGCTTATATAGCAACGCCCCTGAACTAACGGCCCAGGTGAGGATATAGAAAAAGACAGACGCTCCAGAGTCAAATCACTAATGACCACTAGAGGGAGCAAAAAGCAAAATCACAACAGGTGGGGAATCGGGGAATATGAAAGGTACTGATGTAAAGCAGAGCTCAGGCCCTATTGAACCATATTTTTATCTCATATCGAAAAAAACGGGGTGACAGGTTCCCTTTAAGCATCATGGAAGGAAAAAGAACTGATGGCACTACAAAATGACAATCCAAATCACTGACCACACACTTAGGAAAGCATGTACAACAAAGTGGGAAAGAAGTGTGTAAACATGGTAAGGATCACTCCCCCAAAAAATATAAAACTAAATACATGTATTGAAATACAAATATACAAGAAAGACAGATACAGATTAAAAGCAATTAACTCCTTCGCTCTGATTCCTATTTTCACCTTTCTAACCAGGTCAATTGTTACAATTCTGACCACTGTCATTTTATGAGGTAATAACTCTGGAACGCTTCAATGGATCCCGGTGATTTTGAGAATGTTTTCTTGTGACATATTGTCTTTCATGATAGTTGTAAAATGTATTTGATATGAATTGCATTTATTTGTGAAAAAAGCAAAAATTTTGAAAATGTCGTGATTTTCAAACTTTTAATTTTTATGCCCTTAAATCAGAGAGTCATATTGCACAAAATAGTTAATAAATAACATTTCCCACTTGTCTACTTTACATCAGTGCAATTTTTTAAACATAGTTCTTTAATTATCTTTTTTTTTTTAAATAAAATGTATCTTATACTCCTCTTACTGTGCCTTGCACTTATTTCACATATGCTTTTCTTCTATCTATATGTTATTATTGTCCTTATTTTCCCTATGCTCAATATAGATATGTAAGTATAAGGAATAGTGGATAGTGCAGGTCAAGATAAGGTCTGGAAAACCAAGCAAAATTTCAGTGAGAGCTGCTCTCAGGATTGCTAGAGAGGCAAATCAGAACTGCCACTTCACTGCAAAAGACCTTCAGGAAGATTTAGCAGACTGTGGAGTTGTGGTACATTGTTCTACTGTTCAGAAACACCTGCACAAATATGGCATTCATGGAAGATTTATCAGAAGAAAACCTCTCCTGCGTCCTCACCTGAAAATTCAGCATCAGATGAATGCAAAAGAACATCTAAACAAGCCTGAAGCATTTTGGAAACAAGTCCTGTGAACCGATGAGGTTAAAATAGAACTTTTTGGCCACAATGATCAAAATGTACAGTATGTGTGGATAAAAAAGGGCACAGAATTTCAGGAAAAGAACATCTCGCCAACCATTAAGCAAGGCGGTACGTCAATCATACTTTGGGGTGGTGTTACAGTCAGTTGCACAGGCAACATTTCACAGGTAGAGGGAAGAATGGATTCAATGAAATTTCAACAAATTCTTGATGCAAACATAAGACCAACTGTAAAAAAGCTGAAGTTGAAAAGAGTATGGCTTCTACAAATGGATAATGTTCCTAAACACACATCAAAATCTGCAATTGACTACCTCAAAAGGCGCAAGCTGCAGGTTTTACAATGGCCCACACAGTGTCCTGATCTGAATATCATTGAATATCTGTGGCTAGACCTCGAAATAGCAGTGCATGCAAGACGATCAAGGGATCTCACAGAAGTAGAATTTTCCAAGGAAAAATGGATGAAAATCCCGAAAATAAGAATTGAAAGACTGTTGGTGGCTACAAAAAGCGTTTTCAAGCTGTGACACTTGCAAAAAAAGGTGCTACTAGGTACTAACTATGCAGGTTGCCCAAACTTTTGCATTGGCCCCAGAGGCGTTGCTAGGGTTTTGGTTCAGGGGGGGGCGAAACTTCTGAGTGGGTCCCTAACCAGGTAACCTTGATTACAACTCAGTGACGCACCCTAATATCGTAGGAGAACCTCAGCAGATGACCGTGCTATTACTGAAGATAATCTCTATTTCAAGACCAACATAGATATTACTGCCATATGGTCAGTGGTAAATATCAGCCCTACAGAACATATAAGAGATCACTGCACAGTTACAGATAATGACTTACCGCTGATGTTCTTTCTGATGGAATCGTTCTCTTTTCCCATCTTTTCCATCTGGCCCAGACCGACATGACAACTTTTTCCAGCAACGACTCACCTGCAGAGAATACAACAGACACATTTAACTTCTCATATTCCAGCCCCAACGCCATCTATTCCCAACCTGCACAAACTCCTCATCCTGCTGATACCCCAATACTGAGCCGTTGCTGCCGTATGTGTCCCTATTACTGCACCTGACACTCCAATACTGAGCCGCTGGCGCCGTATATGTCGCTATTACTGCACCTGATACCCCAATACTGAGCTGCTGCTGCCGTATGTGTTGCTATTACTGCACCTGATACCCCAATACTGAGCCGCTGCTGCCGTATGTGTCCCTATTACTGCACCTGATACTCCAATACTGAGCCGCTGCTGCCCTATGTGTCCCTATTACTGCACCGGATATCCCAATACTGAGCATCTGCTGCTGTATGTGTCCCTATTACTCCACCTGATACCCCAATACTGAGCTGCTGCTGCCGTATCTGTCGCTATTACTGCACCTGATACCCCAATACTGAGCCGCTGGCGCCATATGTGTCCCTATTACTGCACCTGCTGTGTGATTCTCTGCCCTCTAAATTCTAAAGCACCCCTCCATAATGTAGTAATGCCGGGTGCAAGTGCCCTAGAAAAAAGTGCCCACATTTTTCCCCCTAGAAAGTAATATCGCTCTGTGTGCCCCTTTAATAGTCACAGTAACCTTAGTTCCCCTATAACAATAAGTGCCCACTTCACATTGAAAAATGTCCCGAGTCTACCCTCTGTACAGCTTACCTATACACAGTATGATGCTCTCTTATGCATACCATGATGCCTCCTCACTGTAATGCACCCACACACAGTATACTGACCCCTTAGTAGCCCCCAAACTCTTTGATGGCTCCAGCACTGTATGATGTCCCTTTCACTGTAATCCCCACGCTGTATGATGGCCCCCTCACTGTAATCAACACACTGTATGATGGCCCACTAGATAGTCTTCAATATAGTATAATGCACTCCCCATAGGCAGACTCTATAGCACAAGGCAGCACCCATAGGCAGACTCTATAGCACAAGGTAGCACCCCATAGGCAGACTCTGTAGTATAAGACACCACCCCCATAGGCAGACCCTGTAGTATAAGACAGCACCCCATAGGCAGACTCTAGTATAAGGCAGCACCCCATAAGCAGATCCTGTAGTATAAGACAGCACCCCATAGACAGACCCTGTAATATAAGACAGCAACCCATAGGGAGACCCTGTAGTATAAGACAGCACCCCATAGGCAAACCCTGTAGTATAAGGCAGCACCCCCATAGGCAGACCCTGTAGTATAAGACAGCACCCCATAGGCAGACCCTGTAGTATTAGGCAGCACCCCCATAGGAAGATCCTGTAGTATAAGGCAGCACCCCAAGGGCATACCCTGTAGTATAAGGCAGCACTCCATAGGCAGATCCTGTAGTATAAGGCAGCACCCCATAGGCAGACCCTGTAGTATAAGGCAGCATCCACATAGGCAGATCCTGTAGTATAAGGCAGCACCCCATAGGCAGATCCTGTAGTATAAAGCAGCACCCCATAGGCAGACCTTGTAGTATAAGACAGCACCCCATAGGCAGACCCTGTAGTATAAGGCAGCACCCCATAGGCAGACCCGGTATTATAAGGCAGCACCCCATAGGCAGATCCTGTAGTATAAGACTAGCATATAGGCAGACCCTGTTAAGTATAAGACAGCCCCCATAAAAAAAACAATACTCACCTCTCTTCCTCCTTGTTCCAGCTGTGCTCCAAGCTCCCGCTCATCTCCTGACAGCCGGCGCCGGGTGGTGATGTCACCGCACCCACTATCAGCGTTGGTAATATCAGACGCTGACAGGTGGGTGATGGGAGAAGCATTGCGCTCTCCTTCCCTCATCAATGCGGTCAGCTGTATCGGCTAAATGCTGATAGAGCTGACCTTGCGGTGACGGGTGGGGGCCCACTGCTGGCACCGGGCCTCCCCGCCTGCTCAGGGGCCCCATAGCGGCCGGGCGGCAGAAAAATCTTTAAATGAGAAGGTGTGTCCAAACTTTTGGTCTGTACTGTAATTATATATATATATATATATATATATATATATATATATATATATATAGCCTAAAAAAGAAAGGAAATGTGTCATCTTTCCACACAGACTTTCCTCTGCTCCTAGCATTCTCATGGTATGCCTTTCAGCTAACCCCAGCTTACCCTGTGTTATTTATGACCTTGTTTACTCAATGCTTGATTGTATGCATCTGGTCCACCCTTAATTCTCTGACCAAGATGAGCAGAGACCACTCCTCTCTGTTTCACACCTGAATGCACTTAGTTTAACATATATTGCATAGCACAAGTCTGCAATGATTTTAGTCTGCAGTGTGATTCCTATAAGTGTGTCCTAGAAGTGTGAAGATTAATTTTAGAATTAAAACCAGAATTGAACCAGAAGGGAACTGAAGGTAACTGGCAAGTCACTGTAAACAATGTTTCTGTTTGTTTTCACTTTCACCCCTATAATTCTTCACTTTCTGCAAACTCCCCAAATCCCTACTCCTAGTAAAGAACTGTTCATCTCCTCTTCAATCCTCGCCATCCATCTCACCTCCTCCTTAGAACTGTTCCTTAACATACAATCCTCTGTCTCCAAGCACAGACAGCCACCTCATGCCCTCTCCTGCTCCCACCTGCTAACACTTTCTCTGCTCCTTCTCACTGCTGGTGATATCTCTCCAAATCCTGGTCCTCCTCACCACATCCCCACAGTCAGTTCTACCTTCCACCCATGCTCCATCACAAATTTCCGTAACCTCTCTAACCTTATACCCATTCGCCCAGCTCCCACTTCCCCAGTCCCACTAACAGGAGCTCTGTGGAACGCTCGCTCTGTCTGCAACAAGCTTTCCTACATCCACGATCTTTTGTTACTACCAAACTTTCCTTCCTCGCCATCACTGAAACCTGGCTCACCCCTTCTGACACAGCCTCTACTGCTGCACTTTTCTATGGTGGCTTCCACCTTTCTCACACACCCTGCCCCAGCAGCAAGCATGGCGGAGGAGTTGGTTTTCTCATGTCAGATAACTGCTCCTTCACCCTAATCCCACTGCCACCCTCTGTTACCCTCCCTTCCTTTGAGGTGCACTCTGTGCGCATCTATGCCCCCACCAACCTCCCACTGGCTGTCATTTACTGCCCCCCAGGGCCAGCCACCACCTTCTTTGACCACTTCACGACCTGGCTACTTCATTTCCTTTCTGCGGACATCTCCACTATCATCATGGGCAACTTCAACATACCCATTGACTCTTCCCTCTCAGCTGCCACTAAAGTTCTATCTCTCACTTCCTCCTTCGGCCTCACTCAATGGTCTTCTGCAGCCACTCACAAAGATGGTCACACATTGGACCTCATCTTCACCCACCTCTGCTCCCTATCTAACCTCTCTAACTCACCTCTTCCTCTTTCTGACCACAATCTACTCACATTCTCTTCCCTCTCCACTCCTTGTCTACAATCCCCACCCCACAAACTTGCACACCCTCGCAGAAATCTTAAACACCTCGATTTACATTCACTCTCTGAATCTCTTCTCCCTCTCATAGACATAAGTTCCCTACACAATGTGGATGACGCTGCTGCTCTATATAACACCACAATAGCTGCAGCTTTGGAATCTCTTGCCCCTCTCACACATACCAAAGCTTGCAAAATTAACAGACAGCCCTGGCAACTAGCCTGACCAAGGAACTGAGGCGAGCTTCCAGGGCTGCTGAGCGGAGATGGAAAAGATCCCACTCCAGAGAGCACTTCGCTGCATTCAAACAATCCCTCACTACTTTCAAGACCACACTCGCCACAGCTAAACAAACCTACTTCTTGTCTCTCATATGCTTCCTGTCTCACAACCCTAAACAGTTATTCAACACGTTCAACTCTCTCCTCCATCCCCCAGCACCTCCTCCCTCCCCACTCATCTCAGCTGAAGACTTTGCCTCATTTCTCAAGTAGAAGATTGAGAACATCAGAGACAGTTTTAGTCGACAACCCCCAGAGCCCTTCCTCCCAACTACCCAGCCCTCCACCTCGAAAACCAACTTCTCAATCATTACAGAAGATCGACTCTCCACTCTACTCTCAAGATCGCATCTCACCACCTGTGCACTTGACCCGATCCCTTCCCACTTCATCCCAAACCTCGCCACAGTCTTCATTCCAACTCTAACCCGTCTCTTCAACCTATTACTAACAACTGGTGTTTTCGCCTCAAGCTTTATACATGCCTCAATCACACCTATCCTCAAAAAGCCCTTTCTTGACCCATCCTCTGTATCTAGCTATCGCCCTATATCACTTCTCCCCTATGCCTCAAAACTACTGGAACAACACGTCCATCTTGAACTGTCCTCCCATCTATCTTCCTGCTCCCTTTTCGACCACTTACAATCAGGCTTCCGGTCACACCACTCCACTGAAACTGCCCTAACTAAGGTCACCAATGACCTATTAACCGCCAAGAGCAAGCGACACTACTCTATCCTCCTCCTCCTGGACCTGTCCTCTGCCTTTGATACAGTGGACCATTCCCTATTACTACAGACCCTCTCATCCCTTGGCATCACAGACTTCGCCCTATCCTGGATCTCGTCATACCTAACTAACCGAACATTCAGCGTCTCCCATTCACACACCACCTCCTCACCTCGCCCCCTATCTGTCGGAGTCCCTCAAGGTTCAGTTCTAGGGCCCCTTCTTTTCTCCATTTACACTTTTGGCCTGGGACACCTCATAGTATCTGACGGTTTTCAGTATCATCTCTATGCTGATGACACACAGATCTACATCTCTGGACCAGATATCACCACCCTACTAACCAGAATCCCTCAATGTCTATCCGCTATTTCATCCTTCTTCTCTGCTAGATTTCTAAAACTTAACATGGACAAAACAGAATTCATAGTCTTTCCCCCATCTCACGCGACCCCCCCAACGAACCTATCCATTAAAGTAAACGGCTGCCCACTCTCCCCAGTCCCACAAGCTCGCTGTCTCGGGGTAATCCTTGACACTGATCTCTCCTTCAAACCACATATCCAAGCCCTTTCGACTTCCTGCCGCCTTCAACTCAAAAATATTTCACGGATCCGTACATTCCTAAACCAAGAATCTGCAAAAACCCTAGTCCATGCCCTCGTCATCTCCCGCCTCGACTACTGTAACCTCCTGCTCTGTGGCCTCCCCTCTAACACTCTTGCACCCCTCCAATCTATTCTAAACTCTGCTGCCCGACTAATCCACCTGTCCCCCCGCTATTCCCCGGCCTCTCCCCTCTGTCAATCCCCATTACCCAGTGACTCCAGTACAAAAGCCTAACCATGACATACAAAGCCATCCACTACCTGTCTCCTCCATACATCTGTGACCTCGTCTCCCGGTACTTTCCTGCATGCAACCTCCAATTCTCACAAGATCTCCTTCTCTACTCCCCTCTTTTCTCCTCTTCCCACAATCGCATACAAAATTTCTCTCGCTCATCACCCCTACTCTGGAACTCTCTACAACAACATATCACTCTCGCCTACCATCGAAACCTTCAAAAAGAACCTGAAGACCTACCTCTTCCGGCAAGCCTACAACCTGCAGTAACCACCGATCGACCAAACCACTGCACGACCAGCTCTATCCTCACCTACTGTATCCTCAACCATCCCTTGTAGATTGTGAGCCCTCGCAGGCAGGGTCTTCTCTCCTCCTGTACCAGTTGTGACTTGTATTGTTCAAGATTATTGTACCTGTTTTTATTATGTATACTCCTCCTCACATGTAAAGCGCCATGGAATAAATGGCGCTATAATAATAAATAATAATAATAAATAATAATAATCTTTAGGCCTTTTAGAGATCAGTTCATCTTCAACTTGCTTAACTGTTCACAATAACAGTAATTTTGACCAGAGGTGCCCAAACGTTTACATGCCACTGTAATGTCTGTGGCACACTGCTAGCATATGAATGCTGGAAGGGCAAATTTGGGCCAAAAGGCTGACTTTTTGACATATGTTTGATCTGGATATGCCACTATCCTGCACATCTGATTGTACTATACAGCATAATAGTTAGCGTAACAGTTATCTTCAATACAGCGGCATGGGTTGTGAATTTTGCCACAGTCAAACAAGTTTTCCCAATCTTGAGTGCATAAGTATGCAACTTTGACATCCAGAAGCCTGGGATACCTTAGAATCAACTTGTTATGTTTGTTAATAATGGCCAAATTGCTTAGCAGCTTTTCCTGAAACAGGTAGAACTAAAAATATCTCCATTTACCGGTGATGTTATTGTATGTGGAAATGCTTGTTATGGAGTTTTCTATCCTCAGATCCTCTATAAACTCGAAGCTTCAACTAAACTTAATGTAACAGAAATGTGAGGAATGTCACACATAGAAACACATAATTGAAACTGAGTGGCATAATTGTCAGATGACAAATGATGCAGTATTCTCCTGCTTCATACTAGTCAGATGAATTGCAGCAAATAGCTTTATACATTGGTATCTGCTGATACTATTAAAAAAATCTTTTTAGCATTATGCAACAAAAATTATAGGTGCTACAATAATAACACTGTATATAATGATGACCTGTACACGTGGCAGTGAAAAGTGTTGAAGCGTTCCTTTTTACAGGAATATATGTGTTTGTTCTAACTGGTATTGACTCATGTCTGCTCTTGTATTTAAAAAGCGACGTTTGTTTCCTAAATTTAAAGTTCATCAACTTTCAAAATGTTTATAACAAATATTCTACCATTTTGCTGCTGCAGAGTGTCTGCAAGTTCTTTGTCTAGCTGAGTGCTTTTGTGAAAATGTTACAAATTGATAAATGCTTCTACTACTGTCCGCTCTTTAATCCCTACCCCCATCCCGTCTCTAAAGGTACCGTTACACTAAACGACTTACCAGCGATCACGACCAGCGATACGACCTGGCCGTGATCGTTGGTGTCATGAATCCCAATGGCTAGGGATAGCACAGGACAAGCAAAGTACAAATATATTACGGACGAGCTCTAGGGTGATGGAACCTGGGCTGACCGCTGCCCTACGCCTGACAAACGCAACTAGAGATAGCCAGGGAGCGTGCCTACGTTGGTTCTAGACGCCACGCACCAGCCTAAGAGCTAACTAGCACTGCAGAGAAAATAAAGACCTCACTTGCCTCCAGCGGAATGAACCCCAAAAGATATAGTTGCCCCCCACATGTATTGACGGTGAAATGAGAGGAAGGCACACACATAGAGATGATATATATAGTTTTAGCAAATTGAGGCCCGCTGTAAACTAGAAAGCAGAACGATACAAAAGGGGACTGAGCGGTCAGCAAAAAACCCTAATCAAAAAAAACCATCCTGAGATTACAAGAACCCATGTGCCAACTCATGGCACATGGGGAGAACCTCAGTCCACTAGAGCTACCAGCTAGCATAGAGACATAATAAGCAAGCTGGACAAAAAAACAAACAACTGAAAATCAGCACTTAGCTTATCCTGAAAGATCTGGGAGCAGGTAGGCAGGAACCAAACAGAGCACATCTGAATACATTGATAGCCGGCAAGGGAAATGACAGAAAGGCCAGGTAAAATAGGAAGCACCCAGCCACTGATGGACAGGTGGAAACCAAAGGCCGCAACCCACCAAAGTCACCCAGTACCAGCAGTAACCACCAGAGGGAGCCCACAAACAGAATCCACAACAGTACCCCCCCCTTGAGGAGGGGTCACCGAACCCTCACGAGAACCCCCAGGGCGATCAGGGTGAGCTCTATGGAAGGCGCGGACCAAATCAGTCGCATGAACATCGGAGGCGACCACCCAGGAATTATCCTCCTGACCATAACCCTTCCACTTAACCAAATACTGGAGTTTGCGTCTGGAAACACGAGAATCCAAGATCTTCTCAACAACATACTCCAATTCTCCCTCCACCAGCACCGGAGCAGGAGGCTCAACCGAAGGAACAACGGGCACCTCATACCTCCGCAACAACGACCGATGGAACACATTATGAATAGCAAACGATGCTGGGAGATCCAAACGAAAAGATACAGAGTTAAGAATCTCCGAGATCCTATAAGGACCGATGAACCGAGGCTTGAACTTAGGAGAAGAGACCTTCATAGGGACAAAACGAGAAGACAACCACACCAAATCCCCAACAAGAAGTCGGGGACCCACGCGGCGACGGCGATTAGCAAACTGCTGAGTCTTCTCCTGAGATAACTTCAAATTGTCCACCACCTGATTCCAAATCTGATGTAGCCTGTCCACCACCATGTCCACTCCAGGACAATCCGAAGGCTCCACCTGACCAGAGGAAAAACGAGGGTGAAACCCCGAATTACAAAAAAAAGGAGAGACCAACATGGCCGAACTAGCCCGATTATTAAGAGCAAATTCGGCCAGTGGCAAAAAAGCAACCCAGTCATCTTGATCAGCAGAAACAAAACACCTCAAATAAGTTTCCAAGGTCTGATTAGTTCGCTCTGTCTGGCCATTCGTCTGAGGATGGAATGCAGACGAGAAAGACAAATCAATGCCCATCTTGGCACAAAACGTCCGCCAAAATCTAGACACAAACTGGGATCCCCTGTCAGAAACGATATTCTCCGGAATCCCATGCAAACGAACCACGTTCTGAAAAAATAAAGGGACCAACTCAGAGGAGGAAGGTAACTTAGGCAAGGGCACCAAATGAACCATCTTAGAAAAGCGGTCACACACAACCCAGATAACGGACATTTTCTGTGAAACCGGGAGATCAGAAATAAAATCCATGGAAATGTGCGTCCAAGGCCTCTTCGGGATGGGCAAGGATAACAACAACCCACTGGCCCGAGAACAGCAAGGCTTAGCTCGAGCACACACTTCACAAGACTGCACAAAGGTACGCACATCCCTAGACAAGGAAGGCCACCAAAAAGACCTGGCCACCAAGTCTCTAGTACCAAATATTCCAGGATGACCAGCCAACACAGAAGAATGGACCTCGGAGATGACTCTACTGGTCCAATCATCCGGAACAAACAGTCTTTCTGGTGGACAACGATCCGGTTTATCCACCTGAAACTCCTGCAATGCACGTCGCAAGTCTGGGGATACGGCGGACAATATTACCCCATCCCTAAGGATACCAGTAGGCCCAGAGTCTCCAGGAGAGTCAGGCACAAAACTCCTGGAAAGAGCATCTGCCTTCACATTCTTTGAACCTGGCAGGTATGAAACCACGAAATTGAAACGAGAAAAAAACAACGACCAACGAGCCTGTCTAGGATTCAAACGCCTGGCAGACTCAAGGTAAATGAGATTCTTGTGATCAGTCAAGACCACCACACGATGTTTAGCACCCTCAAGCCAATGACGCCACTCCTCAAATGCCCACTTCATGGCCAAAAGCTCCCGATTACCCACATCATAATTGCGCTCGGCGGGCGAGAATTTTCTAGAGAAGAATGCACATGGCTTCATCACCGAGCCATTAGAACTTCTCTGTGACAAAACCGCCCCCGCTCCAATCTCGGAAGCATCAACCTCAACCTGAAAAGGAAGTGAAACATCTGGTTGACACAACACAGGAGCAGAAGAAAACCGGCGCTTAAGTTCCTGAAAGGCCTTCACGGCCGCAGGAGACCAATCAGCAACATCAGCACCCTTTTTAGTCAAATCAGTCAAAGGTTTAACAATACTGGAAAAATTAGCAATGAACCGACGATAAAAATTAGCAAACCCCAAGAACTTCTGAAGGCTCTTAACAGATGTAGGTTGTGTCCAGTCACAAATCGCCTGAACCTTGACGGGATCCATCTCAATAGTAGAAGGAGAAAAAATGTACCCCAAAAAAGAAATCTTCTGGACTCCGAAGAGACACTTTGAGCCCTTCACAAACAGAGAACTGGCCCGCAGAACCTGAAACACCTTCCTGACCTGTAGAACATGAGACTCCCAGTCATCAGAAAACACCAAAATATCATCCAAATACACAATCATAAACTTATCCAGATATTCACGGAAAATATTGTGCATAAAGGACTGAAAGACTGACGGAGCATTGGAGAGTCCAAAAGGCATTACCAAATACTCAAAATGGCCCTCAGGCGTATTAAATGCGGTTTTCCACTCATCACCCTGTTTTATCCGCACCAGATTATACGCACCGCGAAGATCTATCTTAGTGAACCACCTAGCCCCCTTAATGCGAGCAAACAAATCAGTCAATAATGGCAATGGATACTGATACTTGACTGTAATCTTATTCAGAAGGCGATAATCTATACAAGGCCTCAGGGAACCATCTTTTTTTGCCACAAAAAAAAACCTGCTCCCAGAGGGGACGAAGATGGACGAATATGTCCCTTTTCCAAGGACTCCTTAATATAATTCCGCATAGAAGTATGCTCTGGCAGTGACAGATTAAATAAACGACCCTTAGGGAACTTACTGCCAGGAATCAATTCTATAGCACAGTCACAATCTCTATGCGGAGGGAGCGAATTGAGCTTAGGCTCCTCAAAAACATCCCTATAGTCAGACAAAAACGCAGGGATCTCAGAAGGAGTAGATGAAGCGATTGAAATCGAAGGTGCATCATCATGAACCCCCTGACATCCCCAGCTTAACACAGACATTGTTTTCCAGTCCAGGACAGGATTATGAGTTTGTAACCATGGCAGACCAAGCACTAGTACATCATGTAAATTATAAAGTACAAGGAAGCGAATCACCTCCTGATGAACGGGAGTCATGCGCATGGTCACTTGTGTCCAATACTGCGGTTTATTCATAGCCAATGGTGTAGAGTCAATTCCCTTCAGAGGAATAGGAACTTCCAGAGGTTCCAGACTAAAACCGCAGCGTTTAGCAAATGACCAATCCATAAGACTCAGGGCAGCGCCCGAATCCACATAGGCATCGACGGAAATGGAAGACAGTGAAAAAATCAGAGTCACAGACAAAATGAACTTAGGCTGCAGAGTACCAATGGCAAAAGATTTATCAACCCTTTTTGTGCGTTTAGAGCATGCTGATATAACATGAGCTGAATCACCACAATAGAAACACAATCCATTTTTCCGCCTATAATTTTGCCGTTCACTTCTGGACTGAATTCTATCACATTGCATAGTCTCAGGTGCCTGTTCAGAAGACACCGCCAACTGGTGCACGGGTTTGCGCTCCCGTAAACGCCGATCAATCTGAATGGCCATAGCCATAGACTCATTCAGACCTGTAGGCATAGGGAACCCCACCATAATATCCTTAATGGCCTCAGAAAGACCATTTCTGAAGTTTGCAGCCAGGGCGCACTCATTCCACTGAGTAAGCACCGACCATTTCCGAAACTTCTGACAATATATCTCCGCTTCATCATGCCCCTGAGAGAGGGCTAATAAAGCCTTTTCAGCCTGAATCTCCAGGTTAGGTTCTTCATAGAGCAATCCCAATGCCAGAAAAAACGCATCCACACTGAGCAATGCAGGATCCCCTGGTGCCAATGCAAATGCCCAATTCTGAGGGTCGCCCCGCAGGAAAGATATTACAATCTTGACCTGTTGAGCAGGGTCTCCAGAGGAGCGAGATTTTAAAGAAAGAAACAATTTACAATTGTTCCTGAAATTCAGGAAGGTAGATCTATCTCCAGAAAAGAACTCTGGAATAGGAATTCTAGGTTCAGACATGGGAGTGTGAACAACAAAATCCTGTATGCTTTGAACTTTTGCCGCGAGATTACTCAGGCTGGAAGCCAAACTCTGGACATCCATGTTAAACAGCTAAGATCAGAGCCATTCAAGGGTTAAGAGGAGGTAAGAAGCAGCTAGACAGCAATTAAGGGCTAGGCAGCAAAACTCTGAAGGGAAAAAAAAAAAAAAAAAAAAATTTCCCTTAAACACTTCTCTTTCTCCTGCTTCAGCCCAAACAATTAACACTTTGCGGGCCGGCTATACTGTCATGAATCCCAATGGCTAGGGATAGCACAGGACAAGCAAAGTACAAATATATTACGGACGAGCTCTAGGGTGATGGAACCTGGGCTGACCGCTGCCCTACGCCTGACAAACGCAACTAGAGATAGCCAGGGAGCGTGCCTACGTTGGTTCTAGACGCCACGCACCAGCCTAAGAGCTAACTAGCACTGCAGAGAAAATAAAGACCTCACTTGCCTCCAGCGGAATGAACCCCAAAAGATATAGTTGCCCCCCACATGTATTGACGGTGAAATGAGAGGAAGGCACACACATAGAGATGATATATATAGTTTTAGCAAATTGAGGCCCGCTGTAAACTAGAAAGCAGAACGATACAAAAGGGGACTGAGCGGTCAGCAAAAAACCCTAATCAAAAAAAACCATCCTGAGATTACAAGAACCCATGTGCCAACTCATGGCTCATGGGGAGAACCTCAGTCCACTAGAGCTACCAGCTAGCATAGAGACATAATAAGCAAGCTGGACAAAAAACCAAACAACTGAAAATCAGCACTTAGCTTATCCTGAAAGATCTGGGAGCAGGTAGGCAGGAACCAAACAGAGCACATCTGAATACATTGATAGCCGGCAAGGGAAATGACAGAAAGGCCAGGTAAAATAGGAAGCACCCAGCCACTGATGGACAGGTGGAAACCAAAGGCCGCAACCCACCAAAGTCACCCAGTACCAGCAGTAACCACCAGAGGGAGCCCACAAACAGAATCCACAACACGTTGGTAAGTCGTGTGGCCGCTGGGGAGCTGTCACACAGACAGCTCTCTCCAGCGACCAACGATCAGGGGAACGACTTCGGCATCGTTGAAACGGTCTTCAACGTTGCCGAAGTCCCCCTGCAGCACCCAGGTAACCAGGGTAAATATCGGGTTACTAAGTGCAGGGCCGCGCTTTACTGCCGGCGCTGACACATTCAGTGCAGGAAGCTTTGAGCAGCAGCGCTTAACCCTGTGGACGCCGGGGGACGTGACAGACATCAGAATGTGAGTATGTACTGTTTTTTTTTGTTACTTTTACAATGGTAACCAGGGTAAATATCGGGTTACTAAGCGCGGCCCTGCGCTTAGTAACCCGATATTTACCCTGGTTACAAGTGAACATATCGCTGGATCGGCGTCACACACGCCGATCCAGCGATGGACAGCGGGTGATCTAGCGACGAAATAAAGTTCTGGACTTCTAGCTCCGACCAGCGATATCACAGCGGGATCCAGATCGCTGCTGCGTGTCAAACACAACGAGATCGCTATCCAGGACGCTGCAACGTCACGGATCGACGTCATTCTCGCTGCAAAGTCACTTAGTGTGAAGGTACCTTTATTGTTAAAGATAGCAGTAGGGAGGGGGTTGTACACAAATCTGATCAGACGGAGAAGGTATGAAAGGGAAAGCAGAGATAACAGGCTTTATGAAAAGGAAGAAAGGACAAGCAGAAGAAATTAGTGCAGGATAGAAGCTGTGCGGAATATGAGCTAATGGAGACAACAGTGCACTGAATACCCACAGACTTCACATTCAACCTGTATTACAGGGAGAGACACTCCTACAATAGGACATTCTGAAACTTGGATCAGGCTGCATACCAGGGAGTCTGATTGCAGACTGAAACTTAGTGCAATTTTATTAACTAAATTTAACCACTAACATATGTAAAAATCATTTTTTCCAGGGGAAAGGTGGGATTTGCTTGGAGGCTGGTAACTGGAATAGATGTAGAACATTGTATGTAACAAACACAGTTTAACATTGATGTTCTCTGCTTGCATGCAGCAGCTTCTCTCCTCTCCTGATGCTGTCATGACAGAAAGCAATGAGAGAGAGGAGTAGTCAACCTGATCAAGTAAGATCATGAAAAAGTCTGGTTTGATCTTCTCTGTGGGTGTTTGCTTTTTTCACTGTATGACACTGCCTCCTTATGATTGGACAATGTTATACAAGGGAAAAGGTAAATGCCCTCAGAAGAGAATCTCTGTTACTGCCGCTTTGGTTGCATATAAACTTGAAAATCCCATATCTGTGCAACGGTATGGAGGTAAAAACTTTTTAATCAGCCGTCTGCTCCATAGTACTGTAATACACAGTTTAATTTTAATTTAATGTTGTAAAAGGTCCTATTTATGCAGTTAATGTCTATGGCTCCAGCCATCCCCAGAAGGATGTTTAGCGCTTAATATGGCTATAGTAGACTCTTAGAATATGTACAGTAAGCATCTGAATTAGGCTACATTCCCTGTTTGGAGTCTCGGGAAAGATAGTACTGCATGAGTCCACCCTTACTACAGTAGAGGTATCAATCATACAACAAATTCAGTACTGTATCATGGAATCCATTATGAACGGAAACCCCAAACTAGATATAAAAAGCCTTAGGTGTGTATGGCCAGTGAAGACCCAGCCACTAAGTGACTATAGGTAGACCAATAACAATTTATTGACCAAGACAATTATTATCCAGTTCAAAACAGTCAGGTTACTGGAGATTTATAGCTTCATATTCCAGTACTGGTTGTTGTAATAATTATAGGGGATAACTCAGGAGACTCTTTGCGTGGAACAAGACAACTACAGGACACAGTTTTATAAGTGGTAAAGTCTATATTATCACACGGTGATTCAAACAGGTGCAGAGAGAAACTCAAGTCCACAACACTTGGTGCAAATATCAAATGCAGCTCAGCAGTCTATAGGAAACTTCAGAGGAAAATGCAATCACGCAGAAAGTCTATGAAGCACAATTATTCTTGAGGATACTTGACACGAATAAGTCCTTGCTTAGTCCAAAACACAGATAGATTTGCTTATAAGGCAGTTCAAATAATATCTTAGCTCAACCAGGGAGGTCTGGGTAATAGTCTCAGGTTCTTGCAAAGCAGAAATAGCTTACATGTCCAACAAATGCAGATGGAATCAAACACGAGCAGCAGATGAAGGAGGATTACTGGAACTGGTGTATGCAGCAGGAACTCAGAGCAGAGTAGCAGGATCACCACACAGGTTCACAGGAGCAGGTATATAGCCAGGGAGTCACCAGAGATCAGGAGCTGGATGCAAGGCAGAATAATCTAGCACAGACTGGAGGCTGGGGTGGAGTTTTATAGCAGGAAGACAGTGCACATGAGACCAAAGACGCCATCTTGGAAAAGGGCAGTAATGCACAAAAAGGTAATAAAAAATGTTCAGAGTCCTGACAGTTGTATTGCATTGTAGGATAACGGGATGAGCCCCAAGCTGAGATGTAATGCTGACAGGCTGGTGAGCACTTCCCATTGCAATAGGTAACCCTTCTCCCTTGCTATTCCTCTTTGGAATACCATTATTCAAAACCACAAAGTTAACTTTAAAGTTCCACCTTTTTAAGGACACCTTCCTCAATGCTTATGTAATAAATTATAACACTTTTTTTCAGTCCTACAGCTATCACTACTTCTTCATTGTCAAACACTATCTCTACCCATTGCAGTTTCGATCACCATACTGGAAAACTAATCCACACAGCACCCAATGTTTTTACATTGCTTTTTTTTAATGAGATGCTGCATCTTGTTCTTACCTGTGAATAAAAATGATTTTCCATTTAAGGGAATCTGTCAAACTCAGAAGGATCAACCCTCCTAAACCCTAAATATGGGCTTGAAAACTTGAATAATATACCTAGATTTCTGTGATCTGATGTTTTATTCCAGGGAAATCCACCTTTTTCTTAATATGCAAATGAGCTGTTAAGATCTATGGGCTGGACATAGCTTCCCTCGAGAATCTGCCTTATTTTAAATGAATGGAGGGGTTACCATTGAGAGACTTGTAATGCCTGACAGTCTGCTCTCCTGATCTCACTGCAGAGCTGAGAGTGATTAAAACTAATGCTTCCATCTCGCAGGTAGTCAGTATGGGTGGAAGTTTCCCTTTAACATAATACAGATTTCTTAGGCATCTAAAGGTGCTTTTAAGGCATCATTTATTTATTTTTTCAAAAACTCATCATCCTGTAAAAGTGCCATTTCTACGGTTTTTCCATCCAAAGACTGCAGTTTCAGTGTCATATATTTTGCATGGTTTTTGGTGCATTTTTCAATTCATCCATCAGTGAATTTTAAAATTGCTATAGAAAGCGCTCTGTGAATGAACTTTTACACCAACTGACTTAATTAGGCTGTTACCTATGGGACTCCTGATCTTGGAGGAAATCCCAGTTCATGATCTCATCAATGTTTCCTCAGCTTTAATACAGGTGTTAATTTTTTAGATCAAACCAGGATTAGATAATAAAAGAGAAGTATAAAGCATTAATTTACTCCATGTAGGATCAACTTTTGGCTTTTCGGTAAATAAATGGACAACGACCGCTAAAATGGCACTGCCATATATCGAATGAACAAAAGATGGTGAGTAAAAGGTCAAGTTGTGAAATTCGAATTACGGAACAATAAATTGGACCTCAACACTTCATTCCATAATACTGTATGGGAACAAGTCAAAACTACCTAACGTGCATTTAAATAACAGAGTTTTTAGAAATACTTTTTTTTTAATCAAAAAATAGCACAAAAGCCATTTTTGTGCTATTTTTTGATTAAAAAAAAAGTATTACTAAAAACTCTGTTATTTAAATGCACTTGTTTGCTTTTTATTTACTTAGTTACAGCAAGGTTTTTGCTCACTTTTTCTCTTGTAGGTTTTATATGAGCAAAATAAACCTAAAAGTGTAACCGCTGTGACAATTTATTTTTTCATAAATCAAGTCCTTGTGAAAATAAGAAACTTTGCAAATATTTTATTAGAGGAATTTGCTTGTTTCTCCTCCTGAACTGATGATTCATTCTTATAATGCTCCCTTCACAGGTAAAATCTGGTTTTCAGTAAATGCAGTTTCCTGTTACTGATATAGGAGATGGCTGTTGGTGCTCATAAAGTCCAATGGAGAGCTGTGGTTTGAAGAAAACTTGCAACAGAATCCCTGTGTAGGCCTCCAGCAGATCCTTACCCAATGCTCTCCATAGAGAAGCACCAACTGTCACCTTCAATCTGAGTAAAGGGTAAATCTATCACTGAATACATAAAGCTCTGGCAAAAATTAAGAGACCACCACATCAAATCCCTGTCATGGGCAGCCCAATCTCAAGACCTGAACCCCATTGAAAATCTCTGGAATGTAATCAAGAGGATGATGGATAGTCACCATTAACCCCTTTCTGCCATTGGACGTACTATTCCGCTCACGGGGGGAGCGCGGCCGATCGCAGCTGGGTGTCAGCTGATTATCGCAGTTGACATCCGGCACTATGTGCCAGGAGTGGTCACGGACCGCCCCCGGCACATTAACCCCCGGCACACTGCGATCAAACATGATCGCAGTGTTCCGGCGGTATAGGGAAGCATTGCGCAGGGAGGGGGCTCCCTGCGTGTTTCCCTGAGACCCCCGGAGCAACGCGATGTGATCGCGTTGCTCCGAGGGTCTCTTACCTCCTCCTTCCTGCAGCAGGCCCGGATCCAAAATGGCCGCTGTATCCGGGTCCTGCAGGGAGGTGGCTTCACAGCGCCTGCTCAGAGCAGGCGCCGGGAAGCCTCCAGGAGTGCACAGCAAAGTGTCAGATCAGCGATCTTACACTATAACATGATGCCCCCCCCCCGAGGCAATGTTATAGTGTAAAAAAAAAATATTCACATGTGTAAAAAAATAAAAAAAAATTCCCCCAAAAAATTCCCCCCCAAAAAATATATTGTTCCTATAAATACATTTATCTAAATAAAAAAATAAATAAATAAAAGTACACATATTTAGTATCGCCGCGTCTGTAACGACCCGACCTATAAAACTGTCCCACTAGTTAACCCCTTCAGTGAACACCGTAAAAAAAAAAAAAAAACGGGGCAAAAAACGCTTTATTTTCATACTGCCAAACAAAAAGTGGAATAGCACGCGATCAAAAAGACAGATATAAATAACCATGGTACCCCTGAAAACGTCATCTTGTCCCGCAAAAAATGAGCCACCATACAGTGTCATCAAAGAAAAAATAAAAAAGTTATAGTCCTCAGAATAAAGCGATGAAAAAATAATTATTTTTTCTTTAAAATAGTTTTTATCGTATAAAAGCGCCAAAACATAAAAGAATGATATAAATGAGGTATCGCTGTAATCGTACTGACCCGAAGAATAAAACTGCTTTATCCATTTTACCAAACGCGGAACGGTATAAACACCTCCCCCAAAAGAAATTCATGAATAGCTGGTTTTTGGTCATTCTGCCTCACAAAAATCAAAATCAAAAGCGATCAAAAAATGTAATGTGCCCGAAAATGGTACCAATAAAAACGTCAACTCGTCCCGCAAAAAACAAGACCTCACATGACTCTGGACCAAAATATGGAAAAACTATAGCTCTCAAAATGTGGTAACGCAAAAAATATTTTTTGCAATAAAAAGCGTCTTTCAGTGTGTGACTGCTGCCAATCATAAAAATCCGCTAAAAAACCCACTATAAAAGTAAATCAAACCCCCCCTTCATCACCCCCTTAGTTAGGGAAAAAATTAAACAAAATTATTTATTTCCATTTTCCCATTAGGGTTAGGGCTAGGGTTAGGGTTAGGATTAGGGCCAGGGTTAGGGCTAGGGTTAGGGCTAGGGTTAGGGTTGGGGCTAAAGTTAGGGTTAGGGTTGGGGCTAAAGTTAGGGTTAGGATTACATTTGCGGTTGGGAATAGGGTTGGGATTAGGGTTAGGGGTGTGTCAGGGTTAGGGGTGTGGTTAGGGTTTCCATTGGGATTAGGGATAGGGATGTGTTTGGATTAGGGTTTCAGTTATAATTGGGGGGTTTCCACTGTTTAGGCACATCAGGGGCTCTCCAAATGCGACATGGCGTCCGATCTCAATTCCAGCCAATTCTGCATTGAAAAAGTAAAACAGTGCTCCTTCCCTTCCGAGCTCTCCCATGCGCCCAAACAGGGGTTTACCCCAACATATGGGGTATCAGCATACTCAGGACACATTGGACAACAACTTTTGGGGTACAATTTCTCCTGTTACCCTTGGGAAAATACAAAACTGGGGGCTAAAAAATAATTTTTGTGGAAAAAAAAAGGATTTTTTATTTTCACGACTCTGCGTTATAAACTGTAGTGAAACACTTGGGTGTTCAAAGTTCTCACAACACATCTAGATTAGTTCCTTGGGGGGTCTAGTTTCCAATATGGGGTCACTTGTGGAGGGTTTCTACTGTTTAGGTACATTAGGGGCTCTGCAAACGCAATGTGACGCCTGCAGACCAATCCATCTAAGTCTGCATTCCAAATGACGCTCCTTCCCTTCCGAGCTCTGCCATGCACTCAAACGGTGGTTCCCTCCCACATATGGGGTATCAGCGTACTCAGGACAAATTGGACAGCAACTTTTGGGGTCCAATTTTAACTTTTACCCTTGGAAAAATACAAAACTGGGGGCTAAAAAATAATTTTTGTGGAAAAAAAACGCTTTTTTATTTTCACGGCTCTGCGTTATAAACTGTAGTGAAACACTTGGGGTTCAAAGTTCTCACAACACATCTAGATAAGTTCCTTGGGGGGTCTAGTTTCTAATATGGGGTCACTTGTGGGGGCTGTTTAGGTACATTAGGGGCTCTGGAAACGCAATGTGACGCCTGCAGACCAATCCATCTAAGTCTGCATTCCAAATGATGCTCCTTCCCTTCCGAGCTCTGCCATGCGCTCAAACGGTGGTTCCCCCCACATATGGGGTATCAGCGTACTCAGGACAAATTGGAAAACAACTTTTGGGGTCAAATTTCAACTGTTACCCTTGGAAAAATACAAAACTGGGGGCTAAAAAATAATTTTTGTGGAAAAAAAAGGATTTTTTATTTTCACGGCTCTGCGTTATAAACTGTAGTGAAACACTTGGGGGTTCAAAGCTCTCACAAAACATCTAGATGAGTTCCTTAGGGGGTCTACTTTCCAAAATGGTGTCACTTGTGGGGTGTTTCAATGTTTAGACACATCAGTAGCTCTCCAAACGCAACATGGCGTTCCATCTCAATTCCTGTCAATTTTGCATTGAAAAGTCAAACAGCGCTCCTTCCCTTCCGAACTCTCCCATGCGCCCAAACAGTGGTTTACCCCCACATATGGGGTATCAGCGTACTCAGGACAAATTGTGCTACAACTTTTGGGGTCCAATTTCTTCTCTTACCCTTGGGAAAATAAAAAATTGGGGGCGAAAAATCATTTTTGTGAAAAAAAATATGATTTTTTATTTTTACGGCTCTGCATTTTAAACTTCTGTGAATCACTTAATGGGTCAAAGTGCTCACCACACATCTAGATAAGTTCCTTAGGGGGTCTACTTTCCAAAATGGTGTCACTTGTGGGGGGGTTTCAATATTTAGGCACATCAGGCACATCAGGGGCTCTCCAAACGCAACATGGCGTCCCATCTCAATTCCAGTCAATTTTGCATTGAAAAGTCAAATGGCGCTCCTTCGCTTCCGAGCTCTGCCATGCGCCCAAACAGTGGTTTACCCCCACATATGGAGTATCGGTGTACTCAGGACAAATTGTACAACAACCTTTGTGGTCCATTTTCTCCTGTTACCCTTGGTAAAATAAAAAAAATTGAAGCTGAAGTAAATTTTTTGTGAAAAAAAGTTAAACGTTCATTTTTATTTAAACATTCCAAAAATTCCTGTGAAACACCTGAAGGGTTAATAAACTTCTTGAATGTGGTTTTGAGCATCTTGAGGGGTGCAGTTTTTAGAATGGTGTCACACTTGGTTATTTTTTATCATATAGACCCCTCAAAATGACTTCAAATGAGATGTGGTCCCTAAAAAAAAATGGTGTTGTAAAAATGAGAAATTGCTGGTCAACTTTTAACCCTTATAACTCCCTAACAAAAAAAAATGTTGGTTCCAAAATTGTGCTGATGTAAAGTAGACATGTGGGAAATGTTACTTGGGAAATGTTACTTATTAAGTATTTTGTGTGACATATCTCTGTGATTTAATTGCATAAAAATTCAAATTTGGAAAATTGCAAAATTTTCTAAATTTTCACCAAATTTCCGTTTTTTTTCATAAATAAATGCAGGTAATATAAAAAAAAAATTACCACTATCATGAAGTACAATATGTCACGAGAAAACAATGTCAGAATCACCAGGATCCGTTGAAGCGTTCCAGAGTTATAACCTCATAAAGGGACAGTGGTCAGAATTGTAAAAATTGGCCTGGTCATGAAGGTGAAACAGGTTTGGGGGATGATGGGGTTAAATTAACATTAACGTGCAAACCACCCTTGGGGGTAAAGGGGTTAATCAAACAAAGAAGAACTGCTTACATTTTTGCACCAGAAGCAGTGTGAAAGACTGGTGGAAAGCATGCCAAGACACATGAAATCGTGGTTATTCCACAAAATATTGATTTCTGAACTCTTCCTGAGTTAAAACATTAGTATTGTTGTTTCTAAATGATTATTAACTTGTTTTCTTTGCATTATTTGAGGTCTGAAAGCACTTTTTTTTTATTTTGACCGTTTTTCTTTTTCAGAAAAAAAATACAAAACTTACTGCTTGGAAATTCGGATACGTTGTCAGTAGTTAAATAGAATAAAAGATCAATTTACATTTTACTCAAAAATATACCTATAAAGAGAAAAATCAGACAAACTGAACATTTTGCAGTGGTCTCTTAATTTTTGCCAAAGCTGTATTTTACCCATGAGTAGAACGTGAAACTTCAATCCAGAGAGTGAATGCAGCAGGTTCATATGATAAGATATATTACAAAGCTGCTTATTTTCATGCGTTCTTTTTTATTTCTGAAATAAAATTTTAAATGATGGTTACTTTGTAAGGAAGGTATGCCCCAGGCGAAGGAGTGAGGTGTGAGATTGTCTGTACAGAACTTTTGCTTTTATTGTTATATCATTATTAAAAGGGAGGGTATCTCATGTTCTCATCACAGTTATGGTACATCCAGACCAAGCCTTTTTCACCCCAAAAAATCAGGAAGTTGCCAAATTATACGGGAGCACAAATTTTCACCCCAACTCTGCCCCCAGGAGAACCAGAGGGTAAAACGGGTAAAGTAGCTAACAGCCGCTTTCTCTCGGTTGAGCCTAGCAGTTCCTATGTAATGTAGAGAAATGTTTCACATACTGTACTTTTATCAACCCTAAGAATGGTTAGGATTAGGGCAAAGGTTAGGGATAAGGTTGGGGTTAGCTTTAGGGCTAGTTTAATAAAATGAATTAAAAAAATTATATTTTTAAAATGTCATATCAGGTTAAAGCATAAAAAAGAGCGCTAAAGGGCAAATTATAATTACATAATTATTTTCTTAAAATGCAATACACGTGCTTGTGGACACAGTTTCAATACTGAACCGATGGAAGGGGGTGGTAATGGTTTGGGACAACTTTGGGGGTGCAGTTTTTATGCCTTGACGGCTGGCAAACAAAGCTTCGTTGCTGACCAGCTAGTGCTTAGCATGGATGTATTCTTAATGAGTGGACAAACATGTTCAGCATTGGATCAGTATTTGTAAGTCAAGTATAATAGAAGCACGTCACCACTTCTGTATTTATCACACACTCCTGGTTTTGGCTTACACATACTGATGGGAAATACTGACCAAATACTGAACGTGTGCACGTGACCTTAGATAGGCTTTCTGGTACTCTACTTATGGAACGTTCACACAAATGGATTGCGACAGGATTTTTTCATCCTTATTATAGCCTCAATTCCTTGACCAAACATGTGTCTTATGACCTGAACTAATTAATGGCAATGTTGTTGTGTGCAGCAACCCTTAGGCCACATTCACACGTTCAGTATTTGGTCAGTATTTTACATCAGCATTTCTAAACCAAATCCAGGAGTGGGTGAAAAATGCTGAAGTGGTGACATATTTGTATTAAACTTTTCCTTTGATTGTTCCTCTCCTGGTTTTGGCTTACAAATACTAAAGTAAACTACTGACTTAAGACTGAACATGTGAGCGTGGCCTTAGGGTAGGGTCACACGGCAATTTTCTCCACATTTGAGAACAATGGTCCGATTATTGTGATCAGACTTTGATCAAATTGGCATCTGTTTTCTCGGATGTGGAAAGAAATAAAAAAAGTTTTTTCACTTTCTCCATTCTGTCAGTACGAGAAAATTGGACTTCATTTGGATATCATCCAAGTGCGGACTGGTTTTTTTCATGGAATCATAGACCTGCATTCCAGATTTTGATTCAACATTCGAAGCAAAATCATACATGTCTCCAATTTTTTCACCGGAGGAAAAGAAATCGGACATGTGCTTTGCCCCATAGAATATCATAGGTATTTGGGCTGTATGTGAAAACCACACGTAGAACTCGTATGAGAAAATTGGTCATGTGTACGAGCCCAAAGATAGACTATAAACTGTGAGCACAATAAAAGCTGTAAGTTCTAGAGAGCAAACGCCGGATGCGACTGTGCACCTTATACAGCATTATTGACCTCATTTAATAATAAAAGCACAGACAGTAAATATGAATAACTGAGAGCAGACACTTACACATTGCTGACTTCTAGCATCCTACAAGTGTTATACCACAGACTCGCAGCTCACACCTGGGGTATTATGTGACAAGTTTATGATTACATTGCTCATTTAACCTTACCTGACCCTGTTACCTACTTTAACCATATGTTAGTCACGTCTGATTTTCTGCACCTGAATTGACAACTAGTTGCATTCCTATGTCTGATTCTGACCTATGATCATGCAGCAAATTAGATTGTTGTTCAGTTGCTTTGTCAAGCTGTCCTATGGGCCAGACCTGTATTTTACTATGGGTACTGTAAGCCTGAGCCTGTAGGCAGCATCGGGGGATGGATGGCGCCAGACGGATCTGTGTCACCGGTCTCCAATCCTACATAGAAACATTAGTAAGTGCTTGTATGTAATGTTTCTAGATTTTAAGTACGGCATCTAAGAGTTGTAGGATGTAAACAACAGATGATGCACTTATATTTCTGCAGGTTCTGTATGGTTTATGGTTCAACAATTAAAATAATTTATTATTATCAGGGGCTAACCGTGATTTAGAAATGTATTTGGAGGATTTCTTTTTAAGATTTATGGGCACTGTCTAAAAAGGAAAACTGTCTTTGTAGCCCATAGCAACCAATCACAGCCTAGCTTACAATTCCTGTAGTGCTTTTAAAAGGTGGAAGCTGTGCTGTGATAGGTTGTTATGGACAACAAACACAGTTTTTAACCCCTTCACCTTGTAGCCTGTTTCACCTTCCTGACCAGGCCAATTTTTACAATTCTGACCACTGTCAATTTATGACATCATAACTCTAGAATGCTTCAATGGATCTCACTGATTTTTTTCATTTTCATAAGGCTAACAGGAGAAAATAGACCCCAAAATTTGTGCAACTTCTCCTGAGTTTACCGATACCCCATATGTCATCAAAAACTACTTTTGCGGCACAGTGAATAGCTCAGAAAGGAAGAAACGCCATATTATAGTGCAGATTTTGCTGCACTTGTTTGAGGGTGCCATGTTACATTGGCAGAGCCCATGAGGTGCCAACACAGCAGAACCACCCATATGTAACCCCATTAAACAAACTAAACCTCTCAATGAATTAATCTAGGGGTGCAGTGATTATATTGACACAACAGGTGTATTACAGACTTTTATACCACTGGGCAATGAAGATAAACTAATTTACATTTTATCACCAAGATTGTGTGTTAGCCCCAAGTTTTACATTTTTATACTGGGAAATGGGTAAAAATGACAACAAAATTTGTCCCACAATTTCTTCTGAACGTGGCAATACCCCATATGTGGCTGTACAGTACTACTTAGGCATACGGAGAGACTCGGGAGGGACGAAGCGCTATTTGCCTGTTGGAGGGCAGATTTTCCTAGAATAGTTTACAGATTCCACAGGATTAATGTGTGCCAAGCCTTAGGCCTGGGTCACACTTGTGAGTGCAATGTGAGAAACTCGCACGAGTCTCTCGCATCAATACCCGGCACTGCCGCAACGTCACGAAGATCCTTCGCAGTGCGCAATGCATCCTTGGGAACGGAAGCCTTCGCATGCACCGCTGAGAATGGAGGCCGTCGGAAGGTAAGTATATCAATATATATATATATCCTCTCCTCCAGACCCTGGGAACCATCCGGGACCGCTCACTGCACACGCCGTATAAGACGACACCCAGTGTATAAGATGACCCATGAAAAGTTGGGGGTCGTCTTATACACCGAAAAATACGGTACATTTTACTCAAAAATATACCTATAAAGAGAAATATCAGACAAACTGAACATTTTGCAGTGGTCTCTTAATTTTTGCCAGAGCTGTATATACTGCTCATGTTGGTAAGTGGTTAATAAAGCTTCCCCTTTAATGTAATATTAATAATTATAGTCCAAAAACTAGAACTATATGAGAGAGCATTAGTTAATGACGAGGAAGTTCAACCAGTAAAGGGATGATCCCAAATCCTCCAGATAAATCAGCGTAGAAGCTATTTCTCCAATGCTAATAATTATAATTTAGAAAGATATCCACATTCAGATTTATAAGCACAAGAAGCATTTGGACTTGTTAAGAAGGAACTGTCAAGATGACAACGTTTATTATTACATTATAATATCTTCTGATATCAAATCAAAAGGGTTACATTTGGAGCGGAGTCTATAAAGATGGAACCTGCGCAAATGCCCCAAAAATGGGTTTTGGTTTTAATAGAGAGTTGACTACATAATATATCTGACTTTCCACTGAAATCAGGACTTCTAGTATTCCATATGAGTCACCATTTATGATGAATCAGGCAAGGGGAGACAGGTCAATGAGAGAAGTGTGACCTGTCAATGACTGGAGGTTACCAGTGGGGGGTAAAGGGAGAGAGCACAGCAGAGATGGAAGAGTAGTGTCCACTCTGCTGCACTTGCTTTTATTAAAACTTCAAGAATGGATTTCACAAAAATGCCCCCCAAAATAATACAAGCAAGGTATCTTAATATATACTTACCTTGTAATCCAGATGAGTACAGATTCCAGAATTCCAAGCGGCTGAAGTTCATCGACCTCCATATTGGGACACCCAAGTGATGGGTGTCTCAATATGGAAACTGCTGGTGGTACCAGCCTCTTGCGCGGTACCACCAGTGGAACATTGTCACACCACACACATGCACACTGTATATGCCGTACGCAACACATACACACACACAAACACACTGTGTATGCCTGTATATGCCTTACACACCACACACTCACACACACACTATACCCCGTACACACCACACACACACACACACTGTATACGCCGTACACAGCCTCTTGTGCGGTACCACCAGTGGAACACCGTCGTGAACACGCTGCCTCCAGGATCAGACGAATGATTCACTTGCTGCCGCCATCTTTGTACAGTAGGAGCGCATGCACAGTTTTAATGTGACCGCCTCTAATTGTCTGCACAAAGATGGTGACGGTCTGATTTACTGCGCCTGTGCGAATTCTGCGCAGGCACAGTGAATCATTCGGCTGATCCCGGCAGCAGATGCGCAACGTGTCTACAGGCAGAGGAAGCCGGTCACATTAAAGGGGTTTTCCCATGAAAGAAAGTTCATTTTAAAAATTGTCTGTGTCTGACAGTGTGCAGAGCATACCACATCTCCTGGGCAGGGGAGGAAGCTAAAGACAATACTGACATTACAGCAGGGGATCACAGAGGATTTCTTTTATCCGGTAAAATATCTCACTGACTGTTTTTAAACAATATTTTACCTCACAAAATGTATCCTCTGCGATCTCCTGCTGTAATGTCAGTATTGTCTTTTGCTTCCTCCCCTGCCCAGGAGCTGTGGTATGTTCTGTACACGGTCAGACTCAGACAATTTTTAAAATGAACATTCGTTAGTGGGAAAATCCCTTTAAAAAGCAAATATCAACGCCAATGTAGCACCCCCACTGCCGCAGGGCCGAGGGGTACCCAGTACCGGGCCTCTGAGTCTCTGCTCTGGGGTTGTCATGGTGGCTAGACCCGGTCCGTGACCCTGCTGAGGGGCGTACAGTAATAGATGTGGATGGTGGTGGTGGTGCGGTGCAGTAAATAACGAGGACACCAGGTTGCAGTCTACCTCTCTACTGAAGGCTTCAGGTGTCCAATCCAGGGCACTGTTAACCGGGCTGTCTGAGACCGGCCGGTCCGAAGGCACATCAGGAGTCCTCTTCACAGGTGGGAATCAGCGTCTACCTTCTAGCGCTTGTGTGTTGTAGTCCTTCCCTGCTGAGCACCCCGGGATAGTCCTCACAACTGCTTCTGTCTGTCTCTGATGCTCGTTCTCTCCGTCCCCCAGATGATATGGCTAGGACGCACCTGTATGACGGGGTAGGCCTGGAGTTCTTCCGGGACTCTAGAGTCGCCCCTCTCCCACAGCTGCCTCCGTTGTCTGCTTAGGTGTTTTAGTGAGACAGCCAACCTATAATTGGCTGTCCGGCCGTGGTTTGAAGTAATACTTGTAGTCTCTTACTTGCTCGGCGTTCCGGCCACCGACTGTTGCCCCTCAGAAGGATGTTGCCTCGATCTTACAGCACGACTCCTTCTGGTTCTATCACTTCTTTGCTGTGTCCCCGTTGCTCACTGGTTTGTGCTATTCTTAGGAGTCTGCCAGGATCCCATCCCTGACAGGTCCTCTCACTAGCTCTTCCCAGTTACTTCTCCCTGTCTTCCTGTCCAACCCCCAGTTTTACCAGAGTGTGAGGAGTGGCCTACTAGATAGAACCACTCCCCCTGGTGGCCGGAGTGTGAAGTGTAATGTGAGTGTTACCTGATCAGGTGAACTCCTTTAGTGCAATCAGACGTAACATCACCCCCCTTAGCGGCAGAGCGACATTACTGCAACGACCAGGACTCTGGGGCGCTGCACTCCCCCCTGGTTAAATCCAGTACTCCCGGACTGGGAAAACAAGAACAACAATACATGTTAACAGGAAACACACAACAATTTGAAAGGTTATAAACAATTAAACATAACAGTGCTTCCCCTTATGGGAGGTGAGGACTTCTTGAACGTTGCAAAGGTTAGGTCATGCACAGTTTATGACTCTCAGTTCAGTGGTTGAAACAGCGGGGACCCCGGGTAAACAAAGGGGTCCCCTTTTAGAAGTTTTTGGAGCAATTCACTGTCCATTACTCCGCTGTCCATTTTTAAAACCTGTAACAGAAGATATGCACACAAACATTTTCAACTAAATAGCAGCCCTCATTAATACCTCCAAGTTTTGTAGCGGAGTGGAGTTTGATTCTGAGTGCTGCGTGTGGACCTTCGCAGCGCAGTGGTCGCTATTGACCTAACCGGGCCCGCTATGCTTGCTACCGCTGGTGTAGTGCACTGTCTTATGGCTACACTTCTAGTGAGTCTGGGTAGCACTGGCAGGCTAGAGCTCTCAGGGCTGCTGCTACCAACAGTGGGTACGACAGATTCGCCGATAGCAGAGGGAAGACTTGCCGGTTCAGCGGTTGGCATGGCACCTTCAGATTGGATCTGCTGAGCTGGCTGAGGCTGCGGGGCCGGATGATCTGGTACCACCATTGTTTCTGGTGGGTCCGGCTGTTGGAACGTTAGAACAGGTACCACGATGGCCTGATTTATCTGAGTCCAGGACTGGGGAAAGTCACCAAGGACAGTGTGGATCATCTTCTCCTTTTCTTCAGGTGGGGAGATTCCTGGAGCCGTTTCCCTCTCTCTCAACTTATCAGGGCATACCTTAAGGTGATCCCTGGATATCGCCGTTGAGTTCTCCCCTCCGTCCTTGCTGATGAGACAGACCTTCCTGTTGTCGAAATCGGATGGCAGGATGGTATACGGTTCCGCTTCCCATTGGTCATCGAGCTTGTGTAGTCTCCTCTTTCGTTTGAGTACTTGCTCACCAGGTGACAGGGGAATCGCAGGAGCGTGCTGGTTGTGGTCCCTTTCTTGTTTTTGCCTAGCCTGGGCGAGACTTCTCTCTACGCACTCCTGTACCTTGCGGTACCTTTGCTGCCTTTCTACATCCCAATCTGCATCCGGTGAGGTATCTTCGGGGACTAGGACCCCCATGTCCAAATCAACGGGTAACTGGCTAGACCTTCCTCGCATTAGGTACGCTGGAGTGCAGTTGGTAGAATTTACTGGGATGTGATTGTATATATCCACCAAGTCAGGCAACTTTGTTGGCCACAGGTTCCGTTCCGCTACGGGCAAGGTCTTCAATAAGTCAATCACCACTTGGTTCATCTTTTCGCACATCCCATTGGTTTGAGGATGGTACGGTGTGGTTCTGATCTTCTTACACCCGTACAGTTGGCAGAACTCTTGGAACACTTCTGCTTCGAAGGCTGGTCCCTGATCGGTCAGTACCTTCTCCGGGTAGCCATGGGGCCTACAAAAGTACTGCTGGAAGGCCTTGGCGGCAGTCCTGGCCGTTAGATCCTTGACAGGTACAACCACCAAAAATCTGGAGTAGTGATCTACGATGGTAAGAGCGTAGATATAGCCTGACCGGCTAGGTGTCAGCTTCACATGATCCAGCGCGACTAGTTCGAGCGGCCGTTTGGTGATGATAGGCCGCAGGGGAGCCCGTTGGCTGTCACGGTCCTTCCGGCGTAGGCTACATGGACTGCACTCCCGACACCACTTCTCAATGGCTCTCTTCATGCCAATCCAATAGAACCTCCCTCGGAGCAGCCTCTCTAGCTTCCTCCATCCGAAGTGTCCGGCTCCATCGTGGTAGGCTCCCAGAACCATGGGCGCATCTTGCCTTGGCACCACTATCTGCCACACCAATTCATGAGTACGTGGATCGATGCTTCTCCTGCACAGCTTGCCATCATGGATAAACAGTTTGCTTCTCCCCTTCCACAGCTGTTGGGTCTCCTGTGGATCATCTGGGCCGGGATGCAACCCTGCCTGCGTCAAGAGCTCTTTCACCCGACGGACCGCGGGGTCACCATCCTGGGTTTCCGCCCACCCATGGTGGGGCAGGGAGTTCAGCATGGCACCCGGTTGGTTTTTGTGCCTGTTCCTCACATGATGGGAGTTCTGAGTGGCTTTAGGGCGATGGAATGCAGGTAGCTCCACCTCTTCAAGTGCCTCCGGGTCTTCCTCTGCTTCTGGCAAATTGGGCATTCGAGACAAGGCATCAGCATTTGCATTCTTGTGTCCTGCCCGGTACTTGATGGTGAAGTTGTAGTTGGACAGCCGGGCCATCCACCGCTGTTCCAAGGCCCCGAGCTTGGCGGTGTCCAGATGTGTTAACGGATTATTATCCGTGAAGACAGTGAACTTCGCTGAGGCCAGGTAGTGTTTGAACCTCTCTGTCACGGCCCAGACTATGGCAAGGAATTCCAGCTTAAAGGAACTGTAGTTGTCAGGGTTCCTTTCCGTGGGAGGAAGTTTCCTGCTGGCGTAAGCGATTACCCTCTCCTTGCCCTTCTGGACCTGGGACAGCATGGCTCCCAATCCTACATTGCTGGCATCCGTGTACAGCACAAACGGTTGGTCGTATTCGGGGTAGGCCAGTACCTCTTCTCCCGTCATTGCCGACTTCAAGCAAGTGAAGGACCCTTACAGCCCCTCGTTCCAATCAAATGGGGTGTTCTTCCCTTTGGTCTTCTTTGATTGCCCCACCAACAGGTCTTGCAAGGGCGCGGCCTTCTTGGTGAAGTCCTTAATGAACCTCCGGTAATAGCCTACCAGCCCGAGGAATTGCCGGACTTCGTGGAGGTTGCTGGGCTTCGGCCAATCCTGGATCACCGTGACCTTGTCGGGGTCTGGGGCCACTCCTTCAGCGCTCACCACATGGCCCAGGTACTGCACTTTAGGTTTCAGCAGATGACATTTGGACGGTTTCACCTTTAAGCCAAAGTTGGACAGGGCTTCAAACACCTCAGCCAGGTGTTTCAAATGGTATTCGTAGGTCTTAGAGAAGACAATGACATCATCCAAATACAGCAGCACGGTTTCAAAGTTCTTGTGTCCCAGACAGCACTCCATCATCCTCTGGAACGTCCCCAGGGCATTGCACAATCCAAAGGGCATGTAGTTGAATTCGCAGAGACCCATCGGTGTCGTGAAGGCCGTCTTCTCTTTGTCCGCCTCTGCCACGGGAACCTGCCAGTACCCACTGGTGAGATCTAAGGTAGAAAAGTAGTTAGCAGATTTTAAGGCAGCCAGAGATTCCTCTATCCTGGGCAGTGGGTATGCGTCCTTATGTGTAATGCGATTCAACTGTCTATAATCAACACACATCCTCATTGTACCATCCTTCTTTTTAACCAGGACTAATGGAGCTGCCCAGGGGCTACAACTGTCTCTCACCACCCCAGCCTCCTTCATTTCTCGCAACATGTCCTTGGCACACTGGTAATGAGCTGGGGGTACAGGGCGGTATCTCTCTTTTATGGGCCGGTGATCTCCCGTGGGGATATGGTGTTGGATCCCTTTCACCTGTCCAAAATCTAAGGGGTGTTTGCTAAATACCCGCTCGTACTCGTGAACCACCCTGTAAGCCCCTTGTTTTTGATGGGATGGGGTAGAGTCAGTGCCCACATGCAATTCCCGACACCAATCTTTCGTGTGCCCTGCAGAACCGTTGTCCTCCGCCACGTTTGACGGGACCAAGGGTTCAGGTGTCCTTATCACACTATTGTTGACAGTGAACAGTTTGGCGAGCGTGGCATACTTGGTGAGATGAACCTCTTCCTCCCCACAATTGAGGACACGTACGAGCACCCTCCCCTGGCGCACGTTGACCACCCCCCGGGCTGTCAGAATAGTAGGCCTATTGTCTGAATACACGGGTTCTACCAAGGCCTGGTAGTCCTTTCCCCTGAGGCCTATGGCTGCCCGACACCATATTAACATTTCACTCCTGGGGGGTATCGCAATGGGGTTTGAATCACTCACAGTGACACGGCCAATCTCACCACCAGTCAGCTCTACCTGCTGTCTCTGCATCAGAGCTCTGATTTCTTTTTGCAGGGCACGTTGTTCGCTGTGGCCAGCGGTTTTGGCTACCTGTTGCAACAAAACAATAACTTCTGCAAGACAATTTTCTATAACATTGGTACCGATAGTCATCATGGGATTACATTCTCGGCGGTCAATATCAACAATCACAATCCCCTGAGCTTTCAATTCCACCCGCCCCACTTTGATAGTGGCCTCTTTATACCCCACTTGTGGCAATGGCTGACCATTACTGGCTATTATGGTGAAATCGTCATCGGGGCCACGAGTAATATTGGTGTCCTCCCAATACCGTTTATAGAGTACATAAGGCATAGTCGTCACCTGAGAACCGGTGTCCAGCAAAGCATTCAGGGGGATGCCGTCAACCACTACAGGAAGAACTGGTCGCCCTCCAATGTATTTGGCTCTCCAATGCTGTGGGCCTGACTGTCCTATTCCTGGGGGTTGGCCCTTTGCCCCAGGGGTTGCTCGTTTAAAGGACAGTACCTTGCAAGGTGGCCCACCTGATGACAGCGGAAGCAGATGGGTCGTCCATCCTCATGGAAGCGATCGTTGGACCGGCCTCTGGTCGGCGGGGTCCTCCTCTGTCGCATCCAAGGAACATCCTCCGGTCTGGTGGCCAGCTGGATCTTCTCCTTGGGGGCCTCTGCAGCGCCCCAGAGTCCTGGTCGTTGCAGTACTGTGGCTCCGCCACTATGGGGAGCTATGGTGCGTCCGATGGCACTGAAGGAGTTCATCTGATCAGGTATCACAGACACCAATACATTTCACAGCCGGGCCTCCGGGGGGAGCTAAGGGTGCTATTCATTAGGCCACTCCCCACCATAGTGGGTAAACTGGGGGTCAGGCAGGAAGTTAGATCAGAAAGCTGACTGGGTTGGAACCAGGCAACACCTTGTGGCAGAGGGTGTTGTAGGGGAAGATACAGTAGGGTCTCTGTCAGGGGTGGGATCCTGACAGAGGCTTGGCAACGAGAACGAACGTAACGGGACCGTGCCTGCTCCGGGTAGCGGCGGTGCCCAAGAAAGGATTAGAAGAGAGATAGATTGTGCTGAGTGAGAAACGGGATCACGCAAAGGAGAAATACCAGTAGGAGTCGTGCTGTAAGACCGAAGCAACATCCTACTGAGGCGCACTACCGGTGGCCGGAACGCCGAGGGAGTAGAATAACATTCAGCTTCAAGCAATACTCCAAACAGCGGCAGGGCAGTCAGTCTCAGGCGGGCTGTCTAACTCAAATCACCTATGAAGTCTTGGGAGGCAATTGTGGGAGAGGGGCGTCTCTAGGGTCCCGGAAGAACTCCAGGCCTACCCGTCAAACGGGTGCCATTCCTACCCGAACCTCAGGGAGGGACGGAGGATTAGCAGAACATCATCTAGTCGAGTTGTGAGGGAACATCAGAAACAGACACAACAGTTGTGGGGTACTTTCCGTAAGCACAGCAGGGAAGGACTACAACACATAGCGCTAGGGGGAAGGCACAGATTTCCTCCTGTGAAGAGAACTCTGGAAGTGTCATTGCACCGGCCGGACTTGCGCAGCCTGGTGAGCCGTATTCTGGATTGAGGACCCAGAGATCTTCAGTAAAGAGGTAAAGAGACTGCAACCTGGTGTCCTCATTATTTACCGCGACCTGCACCCCGCAACTGCACCGTTACAACACCCCTTATTGCACCGGACGTCCCCCACTGACAGACAGGGCCACGGACCGGGTCTAGCCACCGTGACAACCCCAGAACTGAGACTCAGAGGCCTGGCTCCGGGTACCCCTCGGCCCTGCGGCGGTGTGGGGGCGCTCCAACTTGGCGTCATGAACAGGATCTACTTAAGCCTGAAGAATCAGGTCATGTGTGCCTTGGAACTGTGATTTATTGTGCTTGGACTGTACTTTATTGCAAAGACTGTGCTGTGTCACTTGCCGCCAAAAGTTCGCGCCAAAACCGCCGCCATTACAGCGCTAAGGAGAGCGCAGGAGAAGAAGAAGGGCGTGGAAGTGGGCGTGAACAAGCTGAAGAGCGCGAAAGACAATGGCCGCCCAGTCTAAATATCTCGGCCCCTTGAGGACGTGTCTGTCAGCAGCCGAGATCCGCCTCCTGATCCTCAATGGTGGGCAGAGACAGAGAAAACGAAACCGCCCACGAAGGAGAGAGCGGGAAAAGGACCAGGAAGAAGGAGTAAGCGACATGGAGGACGCCATGGTGAGCCACCCGGAGTCGGAGCGTGGGGAAGGAGCAGAGGACTCCCCCAGCTACCCAGAGGGGCACCGCAGCCAGACCTCCACAGTTGGCGCTGACCTCCTGCAGACTGGAGCGGACGAGCTGATCCACCAACTCCTGCGGACGCAGCTGGACACTAAGGCCGGGTGGAAGAAGACCATCAACGGGAGCCTCACCAGACATCTGTCGGCAGCCTCGTCTGGTCCGGAGCAAGAAAGAAGTTCCAGCGCTCCGAAGCCGGAAAGCAAGGCTCTGCCGGAAAGCGAGATGCTGCAAACGGAGATGACGCCGCAGCACAGGGCCCCGCAACCAGCCTTCCGGACCCCAGCGGAGGCGGAGCAGATCGGCATCGGAGGGACCGCATCTGAAGCAGGTGTAGGGGACAGGGACCTGGTGAGCTGTGCAGACGGGTGGAACCATTGTTGCCGGGAGTCGGGGTTCCGGGGGACGGATTTGAGGGGCGCATGGGAAGCCAGGCTCATGTGACAGGAGGCAGAGTGACGCAGGGAGAGGAGAGGATAAAAAGCAAAACGCGCGAAAGCAGGGACAGAGAAGCGCGGGAAATCTCTGAGGAGAGGAAACTGCAGCGCAGTTGTTGTGTGTGTGCAGGCCGCAGTGAGACTTGCTGGAAGCAGGGGGAGAACGTGCAACAGACACTGCGGGCAATTACCAGAGCCCCCAAAAAGAGGCGCACTCGTCGTCAGCGACCCCCCAGGCAGAGGGGTAGCGCTGATCAGCTCAGGGACAATATTACCGTGCTCCCCGGAAGCATCTTGCCACAGAGTACTCCGGGCCCTCCTGGGTTTTTCTTAGCTGTGACTGATACCGATTATTCTGCTAATTCTTCTCAAAAAGACCCCTCTCTGGACGTGGAAATTGTTACCCCGGATCAACGTCCGCCTGTGGGAGGTAACGCAGCACCGCAAAAGACATTCTGGACTCGAATCTACACCTGGGCCCGTCAACGGAGGACACCTCCTTCCCCCGCCATCAGGACTACGTCGCTGACGGAGCTTCACCATCAGGACTACGCCGCTGACGGAGCTTCACCATCAGGACTGCATCGTTGAAACAACGCTGATAAGTGAACTTGGTTGACTTGTTCTTGTTAGTGGGTCACTAGTGAGGCGCTGTCGTGTTTCGCGGGTTTAGTTCAGGGCGCCTATATAGTAGATAGGATTTACTGTGAAATTGTGATCGTGTACCTAAGTTCCCTGTGTGGAAAACTGTTGTTATTCTTTGTTGGGTTGGAAGTTAAAGGAAAGTTAAAAAAACGTTATTTGCTTTCTGACTCCTCTTTGTCCCTGCATCCTTCTTTATCTGCGGTCTCTACATTTGGCGTAGTCGGCAGGATGCAGGATCCAAAGAGGGAGCCAGAGTCCCCGCGGATGGGTGGTGAAAGTCCTGGAAATTTGGTTGCCAGCTGCCCCCTGGTTTGGGCAGAGTTTGAAGGGCGGGCTGTCCGTTGTCTGGTGGACACCGGGTCCCAAGTCACGACTATGCCCGAGGCTTATTTTAGAAAACACTTTCCTTTGACAGTCAGACCCCAATGGGGTCCCGTAATTCGGTTACAGGCCGCCAATCAGCTGCCCATCCCAGTGGAAGGGGTCACCTGGATGCAAATATCTTTATGTGGGAAGGACCTGGGCCGCCGGGGGGTTGTGTTAACACGGGGAGATCCCGGCCCACAACATACTGTGACCTTGGGGATGAACGTATTGAAAGATTTGGGCAGTTTATGGGGCTTGTGAGCGGTTTAACCGGACTTTGCTTCAAATGCTGCGTGCGCTAGAACAAGATCAGAAGGCTCGCTGGCCGGAGTATGTGTCTGACCTAGTGTGGGTCTACAACAATAGAGTTCATCAAGTCACAGGACGCACCCCGTATGAAGTGGTCTTTGGGCGCCCAGGAAAAGGCATGACAGATCTGGAACTGTCTTCGGAGGAAGAAGGCCCCCGAACAGGGATGGCTTCGTGGGTGCGTGATCATCGGCATCGGCTGCAGACCTTACACCGACTGGTACACACTCGAATTCGGGAAGTGGAGCATCGGAGCACCCCTACAGCAAAACCCCCAGAGTTCCGGCCAGGTGATCGAGTACTCGTTCGAGAGCAAAGACCGCAAAACAAGTTAGACCATCGTTGGGAAAAAACACCCTATCGGGTGCTTCGCCGTATAAACCCGCATGGACCTGTATATGAAGTGCAGTCTGAGGCCCCCGGAAGTACAGGTACTCGCATTCTTCATCGCAACATGCTCCGGTTGTGTCGCTCTGTTGACTCAGACACCCCGGAATCCGCAATCAGGGAAGAGCCACCTACGACTGAGTCCCCCAACAACCATTGGTGGGATGAAGAAGATGATGAAGAAGAAGAACGGCGTCAAAATACTCCCCCTATCTCGACTACTACACTACCCCTGACCAGTCACTCTTCCGCTGACGACATTCCCCCAACACCCCCTACACAAGGACCCGAGCCACGACGTTCTGAACGTTCTACTGCCGGTAGACCCCCAACTCGCTACAGTCCTGACTTACACACTAGACAGACCCAAGTGTGGAACAACCCGTCAGATGGGCGACCTGTCAGTGCGAAGGCCTCGCCCGGGGACTGGCGAGCATACAGGGTGGGGGAATGTAGGGGACAGGGACCTGGTGAGCTGTGCAGACGGGTGGAACCATTGTTGCCGGGAGTCGGGGTTCCGGGGGACGGATTTGAGGGGCGCATGGGAAGCCAGGCTCATGTGACAGGAGGCAGAGTGACGCAGGGAGAGGAGAGGATAAAAAGCAAAACGCGCGAAAGCAGGGACAGAGAAGCGCGGGAAATCTCTGAGGAGAGGAAACTGCAGCGCAGTTGTTGTGTGTGTGCAGGCCGCAGTGAGACTTGCTGGAAGCAGGGGGAGAACGTGCAACAGACACTGCGGGCAATTACCAGAGCCCCCAAAAAGAGGCGCACTCGTCGTCAGCGACCCCCCAGGCAGAGGGGTAGCGCTGATCAGCTCAGGGACAATATTACCGTGCTCCCCGGAAGCATCTTGCCACAGAGTACTCCGGGCCCTCCTGGGTTTTTCTTAGCTGTGACTGATACCGATTATTCTGCTAATTCTTCTCAAAAAGACCCCTCTCTGGACGTGGAAATTGTTACCCCGGATCAACGTCCGCCTGTGGGAGGTAACGCAGCACCGCAAAAGACATTCTGGACTCGAATCTACACCTGGGCCCGTCAACGGAGGACACCTCCTTCCCCCGCCATCAGGACTACGTCGCTGACGGAGCTTCACCATCAGGACTACGCCGCTGACGGAGCTTCACCATCAGGACTGCATCGTTGAAACAACGCTGATAAGTGAACTTGGTTGACTTGTTCTTGTTAGTGGGTCACTAGTGAGGCGCTGTCGTGTTTCGCGGGTTTAGTTCAGGGCGCCTATATAGTAGATAGGATTTACTGTGAAATTGTGATCGTGTACCTAAGTTCCCTGTGTGGAAAACTGTTGTTATTCTTTGTTGGGTTGGAAGTTAAAGGAAAGTTAAAAAAACGTTATTTGCTTTCTGACTCCTCTTTGTCCCTGCATCCTTCTTTATCTGCGGTCTCTACACAGGTATGAAGGACGACCCTGCCCTGACGACCGACACCACTCCAGTGACTGATCTTGCAGCAGCCGCTACCTCTGCTGCAGCAAATGCCCCTACTCAAGCTGCGCAGACCTCCATCGCTGTGCATGATTTAACTGTACATGAAAGACAGATTAACGGCGTTTGTCCAGCACTGGGTGTAACCCTGGACCTCACTTTGCCCAGGCCAAGAAGGGTTAAGTGCCGGGTGCAGCCCTGGAAGCCGTCCAACTAAACCTCGGAAACCTGAAACTGTACATAGTTAACTGTTTGTTTCCCTGCTTTTTGCTACTTTAAACCCGACCTGGGTTATTCTTAAAGGGATCCCTTTGTTTACCCGGGATCCCTTCTTCTGCTTTTTGTTTTGTTTCCTGTTTATTCATCACTGAAAGAACTGCTGGATCATGAACAATGCATGATACAAACTACTTGTATATAGTTTGCACCTTCTTAACCCCTTAACGACCGCCGATACGCCTTTTAACGGCGGCCGCTAAGGGTACTTAAACCACAGCGCCGTTAATTAACGGCGCTGTGGAAAAAGTGAATAGCGCCCCCCAGAGTCGGATTTTCTCTGGGGTCTCGGTTGCCGAGGGTAGCCGAGACCCCAGAGAACATGATTCGGGGGGTTTTTACCGACCCCCGAGTTGCGATCGCCGGTAATTAACCGTTTACCGGCGGTCGCAACAAAAAAAAAAAAAACGCGATTTGCCGTTTAATTTCTCTGTCCTCCGATGTGATCGCACATCGGAGGACAGAGAAATGTGGTCCCCGATGGCCCCCAATAGCCCCCCAATACTTACCTACCTCCCCCGGTGCTCCTCGTGTCTCCCCATGGGCGCCGCCATCTTTTTTCCGGGAAAAAATGGCGGGCGCACGCGCAGTGCGCCCGCCGCCCGGCACCCGGATGTTCTTTGGGGTCTCGGCTGCCGGGGGTAGCCGAGACCCCAAAGAACATGATCGGGGTCGATTTGCACCGACCCCTGCTTTGCGATCGCCGGTAATTAACAGTTTACCGGCGACCGCAAAAAAAAAAAAAAAAAAAAAAGCGATCAGTTATTTCTCTGTCCTCTGATGTGATCGCACATCAGAGGACAGAGAAATAGGGGGATTCGGGGACCCTAACATACTCACCCGGTGTCCCTGGGTCCTCTTCTGTCTTCTCCTGCCGGCCGGCTTTTTCATCATGGCGGGCGCATGCGCAGTGCGCCCGCCATCTGCTGCCATCTGCCGGCCGGCAGGAGAAGACAAGTTGGGGCTAAAATTAGGGTTAGGGTTAGGGTTAGGGTTAGAGTTAGGGTTAGAGTTAGGGTTAGGGTTAGAGTTAGGGTTAGGGTTAGAGTTAGGGTTAGGGTTGGGGCTAAATTTAGGGTTAGGGCTAGGGTTAGGCTACTTTCACACTAGCGTTTTTTGGCTTCCGTCGCAATGCGTCGTTGGAGAAAAAATGCATCCTGCAAAAGTGCTTGCAGGATGCGTTTATTCTCCATTGGCTTGCATTAGCGACGCATTGCGACGGATTGCCACATGTCGCATCCGTCGTGCGACGGATGCGTCGTGCTTCGGCGGACCGTCAACACAAAAAAAACTACATGTAACTTTTTTGTGCAACGTGTCCCACATATTTCAGTGCCACGTGCCACGTATTTAAGTGACACGTGCCACGTATCAAAGTGCCACGTGCCACATATTTCAGTGCCACGTATCAAAGTGCCACGTGCCACGTATCAAAGTGCCACGTGCCACGTATCAAAGTGCCACGTGCCACGTATCAAAGTGCCACGTGCCACGTATCAAAGTGCCACGTGCCACATATTTCAGTGCCACGTATCAAAGTGCCACGTGCCACGTATCAAAGTGCCACGTGCCACGTATCAAAGTGCCACGTGCCACGTATCAAAGTGCCACGTGCCACGTATCAAAGTGCCACGTGCCATATATTTCAGTGCCACGTATCAAAGTGCCACGTGCCACGTATCAAAGTGCCACGTGCCACGTATCAAAGTGCCACGTGCCACGTATCAAAGTGCCACGTGCCACGTATCAAAGTGCCACGTGCCACGTATCAAAGTGCCACGTGCCACGTATCAAAGTGCCACGTGCCACATATTTCAGTGCCACGTATCAAAGTGCCACGTGCCACGTATCAAAGTGCCACGTGCCACGTATCAAAGTGCCACGTGCCACATATTTCAGTGCCACGTGCCACGTATCAAAGTGCCACGTGCCACGTATCAAAGTGCCACGTGCCACATCTTTCAGTGCCACGTGCCACGTATTTAAGAGACACGTGCCACGTATCAAAGTGCCACGTATCACGTATTTCAGTGCCACGTATTTAAGTGACACGTATCACGTATAAGTGCCACGTGTCACGTATTTAATTGCCACATATTTAAGTGCCACGTATCAAGATTTTCCATGGAGAACAGACACATCCAGAGATATGTCAGCTCTCCACGGCTGCAGCAACACACTGACAGGAGCCATAGTTCCTGTCGGTGTGTCACTGCGCATGCGCGAGCGAGTTTACCGGCGGTCATTGACCCCGGCACTCTCGCTTAACGGCAGTGCTGCGTGGGAAAGTTCAACGCAGCTGTACTGCTGTTAACCGAGACGCCGGAGTCATTGAACTCCGGAACAGTACGCGATACACTGCTAGGAGCTTCGCTCCTGGCAGTGTATCGCCGGAGAGCAGCCGATCGGCGTGGGACACTCGTTTTATGGATTCTGCGGACAGGGAGTATGAATTTGGTTTATTATTTTTGGATTTTTTCCTGGAGGATCGAGGGCTTCGCCTACAAGTGTGCTGTTGGTGAGTATATACTCTGTGTTATATGTTGTATGTACTGTGTGTCATGTATGTGTATTGTGTGTAGGTGTTTTGTGTAACTTTACAATTGTGCTAAGTCGCCGGACACAGGGACAACTCTCCCATCCTAATACCGGATGGGAGTAGTAGTCCCATACGGCGACTTAGCACAATGGTGGCACTAGCGTCGCATGGGGACACACACACGCACACACACGCACACACACACACACAGAAGGACTCCATGCTGCTTCACTGGGGGGCGGGGGCTTCCCTCTTCCTGTCCGACGTCACGTCCGGTCCTGGGTGTCAACCCCTCCGTACAAAGACGCCGACACCCAGGACAAAGGTGCTGTGTGTGGAAGGTAATATGGGGCCCTAGGGGGATACGCAGACACGCCGCTGCGTAAAGAATTGACATGTCAATTGTTTTTACGCCGGCGTGTTTGCAGACAAAAGCGCCGCGTTTTTTTGCGGTGTGTCTGAACGGCAAAGTGAATTTCTCATTCACTTTGCCGGCAGACGAAAATGACATTGCGCATTTTTGAAAAGCGCCCGCAAAATAGCGCTCAAAAATGCGCTATGTCTGAAAGTAGCCTAAGGCTTCTTTCACACTTGCGTCGGTACGGGGCGGTCGCAATGCGTCGGCCCGATGTACCGACGCACGTTGTGAAAATTGTGCACAACGTGGGCAGCGGATGCAGTTTTTCAACGCATCCGCTGCCCAGTCTATGTCCTGGGGAGGAGGGGGCAGAGTTACGGCCACGCATCCGCGGAAATGTTTAGGTACATCAGGGGGTCTCCAAACACGACAGCCAATTTTGCGCTAAAAAAGTCAAATGGTACTCCCTCCCTTCTGAGCTCTGCCGTGCGCCCAAACAGTGGTTTACCCCCACATATGGGGCATCAGCGTACTCGGGATAAATTGGACAACAACTTTTGGGGTCCAATTTCTCCTGTTACCCTTGTGAAAATAAAAACTTGGGGGCTAAAAATCTTTTTTGTTGGAAAAAAATATATTTTTTTATTTTCACTACTCTGCATTATAAATTTCTGTGAAGCACTTGAGCTTTCAAAGTTCTCACCACATATCTAGATAAGTTCCTTAGGGGGTCTAGTTTCCAAAATTTGGTCACTTGTGGGGGTTTCTACTGTTTAGGTACATTAGGGGTCTGCAAACGCAACATAACGCCCGCAGACAATTCTATCAAAGTCTGCATTGCAAAATGGCGCTCCTTCCCTTCCGAGCTCTGCCGTGCGCCCAAACAGTGGTTTACCCCCACATATGGGGTACCAGCATACTCAGGACAAATTGGACAACAACTTTTGGGGTCCAATTTCTCTTGTTACCCTTGTGAAAATAAAAATTTGGGGGCTAAAAAAATCTTTTTTGTGGGAAAAAAAATATTTTTTATTTTCACTACTCTGCATTATAAACTTCTGTGAAGCACTTGGGCATTCAAAGTTCTCACCACATATCTAGATAAGTTCCTTGGGGGGTCTATTTTCCAAAATGGGGTCACTTGTTGGGGGTTTCTACTGTTTAGGTACATTAGGGGTCTGCAAAGGCAACATAACGCCCGCAGACAATTCTATCAAAGTCTGCATTCCAAAATGGCACTCCTTCCCTTCCGAGCTCTGCCATGCGCCCAAACAGTGGTTTACCCCCACATATGGGGTACCAGCATACTCAGGACAAATTGGACAACAACTGTTGGGGTCCAATTTCTCTTGTTACCCTTGTGAAAATAAAAACTTGGGGGCTAAAAAATCTTTATTGTTAAAAAATATATATTTTTTATTTTCACGACTCTGCATTATAAACTTCTGTGATGCACTTGGGCATTCAAAGTTCTCACTAAACATCTAGATAAGTTCCATGGGGGGTCTAGTTTCCAAAATGGGGTCACTTTTGGGGGGTTTCTGCTGTTTAGGCACATCAGGGGCTCTCCAAACGCGACATGGCGTCCGATCTCAATTCCAGTCAATTTTGCATTGAAAAGTCAAATGGCGCTCCTTTGCTTCCGAGCTCAGCCATGCGCCCAAACAGTGGTTTACCCCCACATATGGGGTGTCGGCGTACTCAAGACAAATTGTACAACAGCTTCTGGGGTCCATTTTCTCCTGTTACCCTTGGTAAAATAAAAATTTGGAGGCAAAAAGATCATTTTTGTAGAAAAAATGCGATTTTTTTATTTTCACGGCTCTACGTTATAAACTTCTGTGAAGCACCTGGGGGTTTAAAGTGCTCACCACACATCTAGATAAGTTCCTTAAGGGGTCTAGTTTCCAAAATGGTGTCATATGTGGGGGGTCTCTACTGTTTAGGCACATCAGCGGCTCTCCAAACGTGACATGGCGTCCGATCTCAATTCCAGCCAATTCTACATTGAAAAAGTAAAACGACACTCCTTCTCTTCCAAGCTCTGCGGTGCGCCCAAACAGTGGTTTACCCCCATATATGGGGTATCGACGTACTCAGGAGAAATTGCAAAACAACTTTTGTGGTCTAATTTCTCCTGTTACCCTTGTGAAAATAAAAATTTGGGGGCAAAAAGATCATTTTTGTAGAAAAAATGAGATTTTTTATTTTCACGGCTCTACGTTATAAACTTCTGTGAAGCACTTGGGGGTTCAAAGTGCTCACCACACATCTAGATAAGTTCCTTGGGGGGTCTAGTTTCCAAAATGGTATCACTTGTGGGGGGTTTCCACTGTTTAGGCACATCAGGGACTCTCCAAACGCGACATGGCATCCGATCTCAATTCCAGCCAATTCTGCATTGAAAAAGTCAAACGGTGCTCCTTCACGTCCAAGCTCTGCGGTGCGCCCAAACAGTGGTTTACCCCCATATATGGGGTATCGACGTACTCAGGAGAAATTGCACAACAACTTTTGTGGTCTAATTTCTCCCGTTACCCTTGTGAAAATAAAAATTTGGGGGCAAAAAGATCATTTTTGTAGAAAAAATGAGATTTTTTATTTTCACGGCTCTACGTTATAAACTTCTGTGAAGCACTTGGGGGTTCAAAGTGCTCACCACACATCTAGATAAGTTCCTTGGGGGGTCTAGTTTCCAAAATGGTATCACTTGTGGGGGGTTTCCACTGTTTAGGCACATCAGGGACTCTCCAAACGCGACATGGCATCCGATCTCAATTCCAGCCAATTCTGCATTGAAAAAGTCAAACGGTGCTCCTTCACTTCCAAGCTCTGCGGTGCGCCCAAACAGTGGTTTACCTCCACATATGGGGTATCGACGTACTCAGGAGAAATTGCACAACAACTTTTGTGGTCTAATTTCTCCTGTTACCCTTGTGAAAATAAGAATTTGTGGGCGAAAAAATCATTTTTGTGAAAACAAATGCGATTTTTTATTTTCACGGCTCTACGTTATAAACTTCTGTGAAGCACTTGGGGGTTCAAAGTGCTCACCACACATCTAGATAAGTTCCTTGGGGGGTCTAGTTTCCAAAATGGTGTCACTTGTGGGGGGTTTCCACTGTTTAGGCACATTAGGGGCTCTCCAAACGCGACATGGCGTCCGATCTCAATTCCAGCCAATTCTGCATTGAAACAGTCAAACGGTGCTCCTTCACTTCCAAGCTCTGCGGTGCGCCCAAACAGTGGTTTACCTCCACATATGGGGTATCGGCGTACTCAGGAAAAATTGCACAACAAAATTTGTGGTTAAATTTCTGTTTTTACACTTGTGAAAATTAAAAAAAATGGTTCTGAAGTAAAATGTTTGCAAAAAAAAGTAAAATGTTAATTTTTTTCTTCCACATTGTTTTAGTTCCTGTGAAGTACGTAAAGGGTTAATAAACTTCTTGAATGTGGTTTTGAGCAGCTTGAGGGGTGCAGTTTTTAGAATGGTGTCACACTTGGTTATTTTCTATCATATAGACCCCTCAAAATCACTTCAAAGGTGATGTGGTCCCTAAAAAAAACATGGTGTTGTAAAAATGAGAAATTGCTGGTCAACTTTTAACCCTTATAACTCCCTAACAAAAAAAAAAATTGTTTCCAAAATTGTGCTGATGTAAAGTAGACATGTGAGAAATGTTATTTATTAACTATTTTTTGTGACATATCTCTCTGATTTAAGGGCATAAAAATACAAAGTTTGAAAATTGCAAAATTTTAAAAATTTTCGCCATATTTCCATTTTTTTCATAAATAATCGCAAGTAATATCGAAGAAATGTTACCACTAACTTGAAGTACAACATGTCACGAAAAAACAATCTCAGAATCAGCGGGATCCGATAAAGCGTTCCAGAGTTATAACCTCATAAAGTGACACTGGTCAGAATTGTAAAAATTGGCTCGGTCATTAAGTACCAAATTGGCTCTGTCACTAAGGGGTTAAAGGTGCTCCTTACTGATTTTACATAAAAGAAGGACTCTTTGCGAAGATACCGCACCGGAGTCCTTACTGTGTACGGACTGGTAGCTAGAGAACAAATGCTACCTCCTGAAGATTTGGTCCCTTCTTAAAGGGGACATCCACGTGTATATTTGAAGAATCGTATTGCTTTAAGATTGATGGATAGCAATAATGTCTTGATGAGCGAAAGTGATGATAATTCTTACATGTAAAAGTTATATGTATTTGATTGGTTAAATGTAGAGAAATGCAGATGATGTTTCCAGAAAGAAAATAGTAATGAAGATTGATGTTATAAGGGGATAGTTGAGAATGTTGATAAGAAACTAGGGATAGAAGGTAAACCCTGAGTCCTCCATAGTAAGTTAGTTATTGTAAAGAAAGAGTTAATAATGTGTTACAGAAGACAGAAAGTGAACCCGTAGGGGTTGGGTAGTGAGTCCTCCTAGGAGCCATACGTAGACGGCTCAGTGCTTCTAAAACTGAAAGTAATGTTATGATCTATACTGTGTATAGAAGTTGAAAAGGCAGTAGGCCCTGGCTGAACGGGGCGGTCCTGTAACAGAAAGGAGAGGCAGTAGGTCTGGTGCCGATAGGACAGGCGGTCCTGCAGATTCAAAGAAGGAGAATGAAAAAAAAAAAAAAAGTTAATTTACCTTATAATGTGATTATAGGAAGGTCTTTGGTGGATACAGAGTGTATGTCCTTAAAGGCAATGTTAAAGTATTGTTCAGCAATTTTTGCACTTAGTAGAATACCCGGTTGGGTAACAGGAGTTATTTATAGCCTGTAATTTATAATGTTTAATGTTTAACCATGTTTTGTAACGTTCAAGTATTCTCACCTCCCATAAAGGGAAGCTTGTTCAAGTATACGTATTGTTATTTGCACTCAACAAAAATTGTATGTCTTTTTGCTAAACTTGTATTGTTGTTTTCTTCTCAGTCCCGGAGTACTGTGTTTAACCAGGGGGGAGTGCAGCGCCCCAGAGTCCTGGTCGTTGCAGTACTGTGGCTCCGCCACTATGGGGAGCTATGGTGCGTCCCATGGCACTGAAGGAGTTCATCTGATCAGGTATCACAGACACCAATACATTTCACAGCCGGGCCTCCGGGGGGAGCTAAGGGTGCTATTCATTAGGCCACTCCCCACCATAGTGGGTAAACTGGGGGTCAGGCAGGAAGTTAGATCAGAAAGCTGACTGGGTTGGAACCAGGCAACACCTTGTGGCAGAGGGTGTTGTAGGGGAAGATACAGTAGGGTCTCTGTCAGGGGTGGGATCCTGACAGAGGCTTGGCAACGAGAACGAACGTAACGGGACCGTGCCTGCTCCGGGCAGCGGCGGTGCCCAAGAAAGGATTAGAAGAGAGATAGATTGTGCTGAGTGAGAAACGGGATCACGCAAAGGAGAAATACCAGTAGGAGTCGTGCTGTAAGACCGAAGCAACATCCTACTGAGGCGCACTACCGGTGGCCGGAACGCCGAGGGAGTAGAATAACATTCAGCTTCAAGCAATACTCCAAACAGCGGCAGGGCAGTCAGTCTCAGGCGGGCTGTCTAACTCAAATCACCTATGAAGTCTTGGGAGGCAATTGTGGGAGAGGGGCGTCTCTAGGGTCCCGGAAGAACTCCAGGCCTACCCGTCAAACGGGTGCCGTTCCTACCCGAACCTCAGGGAGGGACGGAGGATTAGCAGAACATCATCTAGTCGAGTTGTGAGGGAACATCAGAAACAGACACAACAGTTGTGGGGTACTTTCCGTAAGCACAGCAGGGAAGGACTACAACACATAGCGCTAGGGGGAAGGCACAGATTTCCTCCTGTGAAGAGAACTCTGGAAGTGTCATTGGACCGGCCGGACTTGCGCAGCCTGGTGAGCCGTATTCTGGATTGAGGACCCAGAGATCTTCAGTAAAGAGGTAAAGAGACTGCAACCTGGTGTCCTCATTATTTACTGTGACCTGCACCCCGCAACTGCACCGTTACAACACCCCTTATTGCACCGGACGTCCCCCACTGACAGACAGGGCCACGGACCGGGTCTAGCCACCGTGACAACCCCAGAACTGAGACTCAGAGGCCCGGCTCCGGGTACCCCTCGGCCCTGCGGCGGTGTGGGGGCGCTCCACCTCCTGTAGGGACCGCACTGTCCGGGCCAGGGCAGCAACGCTCTTGGTCAGCTCCTGCATATGAAGGCGGAGTCCTGCAGGGGAGTCGTCTTCTAGGCTCTGGGCATCGGCCTCGGCGGCTACTGGAACTTCCGACGCCACCTCCTGGTGTTATGTGAGAGCGGGACGCCTAGGAGGTGTTGCACGGCTAGGCTGTCTGTTGTGATCGCTTTTTGGGCTCCCCTAGTGGTGGCTGGTGGTACTGGAGACTTGTGTGTTCTTTTCTGCCTCGCTCACCTGCTTCCATCAGTTTTGGGAGTTCCCTATTTAGCCTTGCTCTCCAGTCACTTCCTTGCCGGTCATCATTGTAACCTGAGTCATTCAGTTGCATGTTCCTGCTACTAGTCTGCTGATCAGCTAAGTGGACTCTTGTCCTTATTGTTTTGTATTTTTGTCCAGTTTACAGTTTTGTCATTTCCTGTTACTGGAAGCTCTTGTGGACTGAAATTGCCACTCCTGTGTGATGAGTTGACACAGGAGTTTTAAAGTAATTTCAGGATGGGTTTTTGAAAGGGTTTTTCAGCTGACCGTGAAGTCCTCTTTTGTATCCTTCCTCTATCTAGTAAGTGGACCTCGCTTTGCTAAATCTACCTTCATACTGTGTATGTCTTTTCCTCTGAACTCACCGTTAATATATGTGGGGGCTACTATCATCTTTGGGGAATTTCACTAGAGGTAAGCCAGGTCTGTTCCTTCCTCTTCCAGGCGTAGTTAGTTCTCCGGCTGGCGCGTGGCATTTAGGCAGCCGTAGGAATGCTCCCTGGCTACTGTTAGTTGTGTGATAGATTTAGGTCACGGTCAGCTTGAGTTTCCATCACCCGAGAGCTAGTCTGTAATTTTTGTGTTTCTGATGTTCCCATGCCATTGGGGAATCATGACAGTATGACCGGCCACTGTTAAAGTAATTGGCAGAAGAAAGGAGAGTAAAAGAAGTCTGTAGATTTATTTTTTTTTCCCTCTCATGTTTGCTACTTAGTTGGCTCAGTTGTATTTCTGCTCTATTTACAGCCTTGCCTTTCTCTCCTTCTAATCCTTGAATGGCTCTGATCTCTCCGGTTTAAGGATGGACTCTCAGAGTTTGGCTGCAGGTTTAAATAATCTTGCTACGAAGGTTCAGAATTTACAAGATTATGTTATACGTACTCCTATTTCTGAACCTAAGATTCCTACACCAGAGGTATTTTCCGGAGATAGATCTCGGTTTCTGAATTTCAAATGTAATTGTAAATTATTCCTTTCTCTCAGACCTCACTCCTCTGGAGATCCTGTTCAGCAGGTTAAGATTGTGATTTCTTTGCTGCGAGGTGACCCTCAAAATTGGGCATTTTCATTGACACCAGGGGATCCTGCGTTGCTCAATGTGGATGCGTTTTTTCTGGCTTTAGGGTTGCTGTATGAGGAACCTAATTTGGAGATTCAAGCTGAAAAAGCTTTAATAGCCCTGTCTCAAGGGCAAGATGAAGCCGAGATATACTGCCAAAAATTTCGTAAATGGTCTGTGCTTACTCAGTGGAATGAGTGTGCCCTAGCGGCAATTTTCAGAGAGGGCCTTTCTGATGCCGTTAAGGATGTCATGGTGGGGTTTCCTACGCCCACAGGTCTGAATGAGTCCATGACAATGGCGATTCAGATTGATCGGCGTTTGCGGGAGCGCAAACCCGTGCACCATTTGGCGGTATCTTCTGAAGGGACGCCAGAGAAAATGCAATGTGACAGAATTCTGTCAAGAAGCGAGCGGCAGAATTATAGGCGCAAAAATGGCTTGTGCTTCTACTGTGGTGATTCCGCGCATGTTATATCAGCATGCTCTAAACGTACTAGGAAGGTTGACAAGTCTGTTTCTATTGGCACTTTACAGTCTAAATTTCTTCTGTCTGTAACTCTGATTTGTTCATTATCAGTTATTACCGTGGATGCCTATGTGGACTCTGGCGCCGCTCTGAGTCTCATGGATTGGTCCTTCGCCAGGCGCTGTGGGTTTGATTTGGAGCCTCTGAAAGTTCCTATACCTCTGAAGGGTATTGATTCTACACCTCTGGCTTGTAATAGACCACAGTTCTGGACGCAAGTGACTATGCGTATGACTCCAGACCATCAGGAGATGATTCGCTTCCTCGTGTTGCATAATTTACATGATGTGTTAGTGCTTGGATTACCATGGTTACAATCTCATAACCCAGTACTGGACTGGAAAACTATGTCTGTGTTAAGCTGGGGATGTCGGGGGGCTCATGGGGACATACCTTTGGGTTCTATCTCGTCATCTATTCCCTCTGAGATTCCGGCATTTTTGTCGGATTTTGGGGATATTTTTGAAGAGCCTAAAATTGGTTCTCTCCCTCCCCACAGAGAGTGTGATTGCGCCATAGATCTGATTCCAGGCAGTAAATTTCCAAAGGGTCGTTTGTTTGACCTATCTGTACCTGAGCATGCTGCCATGCGAGAGTATGTTAAGGAGTCCCTGGAGAAGGGACATATTCGTCCTTCTTCATCACCTTTAGGAGCTGGGTTTTTCTTTGTCTCTAAAAAGGATGGCTCGCTGAGGCCTTGTATTGATTATCGACTCCTGAATAAAATTACTGTCAAATATCAGTATCCGTTGCCGCTGCTTACTGATTTGTTTGCTCGCATAAGGGGGGCTAAGTGGTTCTCCAAGATTGATCTCCGTGGGGCGTATAATTTGATGCGAATTAAGCAAGGGGATGAGTGGAAAACCGCATTTAATACGCCTGAGGGCCACTTTGAGTATTTGGTAATGCCTTTCGGCCTTTCTAATGCACCTTCAGTTTTTCAGTCCTTTATGCATGATATTTTCCGTGAATATCTGGATAAATTTATGATTGTGTATTTGGATGATATTTTGATTTTTTCTGAGGACTGGGAGTCTCATGTTCAGCAGGTCAGGAGGGTTTTTCAGGTCTTGCGGGAGAATTCTCTGTGTGTAAAGGGTTCTAAGTGTGTTTTTGGGGTTCAAAAGATTTCCTTTTTGGGGTACATTTTTTCCCCTTCTTCTGTTGAGATGGACCCTGTCAAGGTTCGGGCTATTTGTGACTGGACGCAGCCTACTTCTCTAAAGGGTCTTCAGAAGTTCTTGGGCTTTGCTAATTTTTATCGTCGATTTATAACTGGTTTTTCTGGTGTTGCTAAGCCTCTTACGGATTTGACTAAGAAGGGTGCTGATGTGGCCAATTGGTCCTCTGCCGCTGTGGAGGCCTTTCGGGAACTTAAGCGCCGCTTTTCGTCTGCCCCTGTGTTGCGCCAGCCCGATGTCTCTCTCCCCTTTCAGGTTGAGGTCGATGCTTCCGAGATCGGAGCGGGGGCGGTTTTGTCGCAGAAAAGTTCCGATTGCTCAGTGATGAGACCTTGTGCGTTCTTTTCTCGAAAATTTTCTGCCGCCGAAAGAAATTATGATGTCGGTAATCGGGAGCTTTTGGCCATGAAGTGGGCATTTGAGGAGTGGCGTCATTGGCTTGAGGGTGCTAGACATCAGGTGGTGGTTTTGACTGATCACAAGAATCTGATTTATCTTGAGTCTGCCAGGCGCCTGAATCCTAGACAGGCGCGCTGGTCGTTGTTTTTCTCTCGGTTTAATTTTGTGGTCTCATATCTACCAGGTTCTAAGAATGTGAAGGCGGATGCCCTTTCTAGGAGTTTTGAGCCTGATTCCCCTGGTGATTCGGAACCTACAGGTATCCTTAAGGATGGGGTGATATTATCCGCTATTTCCCCAGATCTGCGACGTGCTTTGCAAGAGTTTCAGGCGGATAGACCTGATCGCTGTCCACCTGGTAGACTGTTTGTTCCTGATGATTGGACCAGTAGAGTCATCTCGGAGGTTCATTCTTCTACGCTGGCGGGTCATCCTGGAATTTTTGGTACCAGGGATTTGGTGGCTAGATCCTTCTGGTGGCCATCTCTGTCTCGAGATGTGCGTGTTTTTGTGCAGTCTTGTGATGTGTGTGCTCGGGCCAAGCCTTGTTGTTCTAGGGCTAGCGGGTTGTTGTTGCCCTTGCCTATTCCGAAGAGGCCTTGGACGCACATCTCGATGGACTTTATTTCTGATCTTCCTGTCTCTCAGAGGATGTCTGTTATCTGGGTGGTGTGTGACCGTTTTTCTAAGATGGTTCATTTGGTGCCATTGCCGAAGTTGCCTTCCTCGTCTGAGTTGGTTCCTTTGTTTTTTCAAAATGTGGTTCGCTTGCATGGTATTCCTGAAAATATCGTTTCTGATAGGGGTACCCAGTTCGTTTCTAGATTTTGGCGGGCATTCTGTGCCAGGTTGGGCATTGATTTGTCTTTTTCGTCTGCCTTCCATCCTCAGACTAATGGCCAGACGGAGCGAACTAATCAGACTTTGGAGACGTATTTGAGGTGTTTTGTGTCTGCGGATCAGGATGATTGGGTTGCCTTTTTGCCGTTGGCGGAGTTTGCTCTTAATAATCGGGCTAGTTCGGCCACTTTGGTTTCCCCTTTCTTTTGCAATTCGGGGTTTCATCCCCGTTTTTCTTCTGGTCAGGTGGAGTCTTCGGATTGTCCTGGAGTGGATGCTGTGGTGGATCGCTTGTATCGGATTTGGGAACAAGTGGTGGACAATTTGAATTTGTCCCAGGAGAGGACTCAGCGGTTTGCTAACCGCCAGCGTCGGGTTGGTCCTCGCCTTCGTGTTGGGGACTTGGTGTGGTTGTCTTCCCATTTTGTCCCAATGAGGGTTTCTTCTCCTAAATTTAAGCCTCGGTTTATCGGTCCCTATAGGATTTTGGAGATTATTAACCCTGTTTCCTTTCGTTTGGACCTCCCGGCATCTTTCGCTATCCATAATGTGTTCCATCGGTCGTTGTTGCGGAGATACGAGGTGCCGGTGGTTCCTTCTGCTGAGCCTCCTGCTCCTGTGCTGGTTGAGGGTGAATTGGAGTACGTTATAGAGAAAATCTTGGACTCCCGTATTTCCAGGCGGAGACTCCAGTATCTGGTTAAATGGAAGGGCTATGGTCAGGAAGATAATTCTTGGGTAACTGCCTCTGATGTTCATGCCTCGGATTTGGTTCGTGCCTTTCATAGGGCTCATCCAGGTCGCCCTGGCGGTTCTTGTGAGGGTTCGGTGCCCCCTCCTTAAGGGGGGGTACTGTTGTGATCGCTTTTTGGGCTCCCCTAGTGGTGGCTGGTGGTACTGGAGACTTGTGTGTTCTTTTCTGCCTCGCTCACCTGCTTCCATCAGTTTTGGGAGTTCCCTATTTAGCCTTGCTCTCCAGTCACTTCCTTGCCGGTCATCATTGTAACCTGAGTCATTCAGTTGCATGTTCCTGCTACTAGTCTGCTGATCAGCTAAGTGGACTCTTGTCCTTATTGTTTTGTATTTTTGTCCAGTTTACAGTTTTGTCATTTCCTGTTACTGGAAGCTCTTGTGGACTGAAATTGCCACTCCTGTGTGATGAGTTGACACAGGAGTTTTAAAGTAATTTCAGGATGGGTTTTTGAAAGGGTTTTTCAGCTGACCGTGAAGTCCTCTTTTGTATCCTTCCTCTATCTAGTAAGTGGACCTCGCTTTGCTAAATCTACCTTCATACTGTGTATGTCTTTTCCTCTGAACTCACCGTTAATATATGTGGGGGCTACTATCATCTTTGGGGAATTTCACTAGAGGTAAGCCAGGTCTGTTCCTTCCTCTTCCAGGCGTAGTTAGTTCTCCGGCTGGCGCGTGGCATTTAGGCAGCCGTAGGAATGCTCCCTGGCTACTGTTAGTTGTGTGATAGATTTAGGTCACGGTCAGCTTGAGTTTCCATCACCCGAGAGCTAGTCTGTAATTTTTGTGTTTCTGATGTTCCCATGCCATTGGGGAATCATGACAGCTGTCGCTCCTGCCATGCCTGGATAGCTTTATCCTTGAATTGCGCAAAAGTCAAGTCTGGATTTTGCATGGCCAGGAAGTGCAGTTGACCCCGTTGGTGGCTGCACAGGAGCCCCTCAATGAACCGCTCCTTCAGGAGTTTATCCTCATCCTGCATGCTGTCAGGGTCACTCTGCTTAATGGCCCGCATCGCCTCCTGAAGATTAAGGGCATAATCCCGTAAGTTATCCTGCGGCCTCTGCTTGCACCCATAGAAAGTCAGTTTAATTTCGGTAGCAGTGCGGGTATCAAAGGTGGCTTTAAGCTTTGCAAAAACCTGCTGTGCAGTTCCCTTATCCGCGGCGGGCCAGGATTTCATTTCTCTCAGAGCCGCCCCAAAGAGTTGGTTTGTTATCAGATGAACCTTCTGAGGCTCTGTCAGGGGATAGAACTCGAGCAGGCTGCAGATCCCTTCTTTAAAGTCAGTGAATGTATGTGAATCCCTGGAGTATCGTGGGAGCCAGGCCGCCCCGGGCAGGTATGGCATAGAGAAGGGTATTATAGCCTTTGCGGTAGCGGCGGTATCCGACTGGCTGATGGGGGCAACGGGCTCCGGGGCTGCCAGTGGTGGTATTAGGGCCGCGGCTTCGCCCGCTGCGGGGACCGGAGGTGCCCCTGCGTCCACGGCTGCGGCCGCCACCTCCTCTCCTCCCGACTCAGACATGGCTGTCCCTTCCTCCCACTAACCTGCTGGAGGTCGGAGTTCCTCTTCCGGGATTGGCGCCTTACCGCACTTTTCCGTTCCGCGCTTCTTTTGGCCGGTTCCGCCCACGAAGCTAAGGCTCCTCCTTCCGTGCGCGGCAATGGCTAATTTTGGTGGTAAATGACAATACACAGTCCTTGCAATAAGTCACAGTAGTTCCAAGCACAGTAAATCACAGTTCCAAGGCACACATGACCTGATTCTTCAGGCTTAAGTAGATCCTGTTCGTGACGCCAAGTTGTAGCGCCCCCACTGCCGCAGGGCCGAGGGGTACCCGGTACCGGGCCTCTGAGTCTCTGCTCTGGGGTTGTCACGGTGGCTAGACCCGGTCCGTGACCCTGCTGAGGGGCGTACAGTAATAGATGTGGATGGTGGTGGTGGTGCGGTGCAGTAAATAACGAGGACACCAGGTTGCAGTCTCTTTACCTCTTTACTGAAGGCTTCAGGTGTCCAATCCAGGGCACTGTTAACCGGGCTGCTGAGACCGGCCGGTCCGAAGGCACATCAGGAGTCCTCTTCACAGGTGGGAATCAGCGTCTACCTTCTAGCGCTTGTGTGTTGTAGTCCTTCCCTGCTGAGCACCCCGGGATAGTCCTCACAACTGCTTCTGTCTGTCTCTGATGCTCGTTCTCTCCGTCCCCCAGTTGATATGGCTAGGATGCACCCATATGACGGGGTAGGCCTGGAGTTCTTCCGGGACTCTAGAGTCGCCCCTCTCCCACAGCTGCCTCCGTTGTCTGCTTAGGTGTTTTAGTGAGACAGCCAACCTATAATTGGCTGTCCGGCCGTGGTTTGAAGTAATACTTGTAGTCTCTTACTTGCTCGGCGTTCCGGCCACCGACTGTTGCCCCTCAGAAGGATGTTGCCTCGATCTTACAGCACGACTCCTTCTGGTTCTATCACTTCTTTGCTGTGTCCCCGTTGCTCACTGGTTTGTGCTATTCTTAGGAGTCTGCCAGGATCCCATCCCTGACAGGTCCTCTCACTAGCTCTTCTGTCATGGTTCCCAATGGCAAGGGAACGTCAGAGAACATAAATAACAGAACAGCTCTTGGGTGATGGAATCTTGAGCTGACCGTGAGCTAAACCTACCACACAACTAACAGTGGCCGGGTGGCGTACCTACGTTTTATCCCTAGACGCCTAGCGCCAGCTGGAGGACTAACTAACCCTAATAGAGGAAAAGACAGACCTGGCTTACCTCTAGGGAAATTCCCCCAAAAAGGAGACAGAAGCCCCCCACATATATTGATGGTGAGTTCAGAGGAAAAGACATACGCAGTATGAAGGTAGGTTCAGCAAAGCGAGGTCCGCTTACTAGATAGCAAGAGGATACAATAGGGAACTTCACGGTCAGCTGAAAACCCTATTAAAGTACCATCCCGAAATTACTTTAAGACTCATGTGTCAACTCATGACACCGGAGTGGCAATTTCGGCCCACAAGAGCTTCCAGCTACAGAAAAATAACATAACTGTGAACTGGAACAAAAATGCAAAACAAACTTAGGACTAAGAGTCCAACTTAGCTGATAGTAGTCTAGAAGCAGGAACATGCAACAGAAAGGCTCTGGTTACATTGATGGCCGGCACTAGAATAACTGAGCAGCAAGGCTAAATAGGATACACCCATATCCTGATGGAAACAGGTGAACAGAGAAAGTGAAGCACACAAGTCCAGTACCACCAGTGACCACCGGGGGAGCCCAAAAACCAAACTCACAACAGTACCCCCCCCTCAAGGAGGGGGCACCGAACCCTCACAAGAACCACCAGGGCGATCAGGACGAGCCCTATGAAAGGCACGGACCAAATCAGAGGCATGAACATCAGAGGCTGTCACCCAAGAATTATCCTCTTGACTGTAGCCCTTCCACTTGACCAGATACTGAAGTTTCCGTCTTGAAACACGGGAGTCCAAGATCTTCTCCACAACGTACTCCAATTCACCCTCAACCAACACCGGAGCGGGAGGCTCAACGGAAGGCACAACCGGTACCTCATACCTGCGCAATAATGACCGATGGAAGACATTATGGATAGAAAAAGATGCTGGGAGGTCCAATCGAAAGGACACGGGGTTAAGAATCTCCAAAATCTTATACGGGCCGATGAACCGAGGCTTAAACTTAGGAGAAGAAACCCTCATAGGGACAAAACGAGAAGACAACCACACCAAGTCCCCAACACGAAGACGAGGACCAACACGACGACGGCGGTTAGCAAAATGCCGAGTCTTCTCCTGGGACAACTCCAAATTGTCCACCACCTGTCCCCAAATCCGATGCAACCTATCCACCACAGTATCCACTCCAGGACAATCCGAAGACTCCACCTGACCGGAAGAAAAACGAGGATGAAACCCCGAATTGCAAAAGAAAGGAGAAACCAAAGTGGCAGAACTAGCCCGATTATTGAGGGCAAACTCCGCCAACGGCAAAAAGGCAACCCAGTCATCCTGATCCGCAGACACAAAACACCTCAAATAAGTCTCCAAGGTCTGATTAGTTCGCTCAGTCTGGCCATTAGTCTGAGGATGGAACGCAGACGAAAAAGACAAATCAATGCCCATCCTAGCACAGAACGCCCGCCAAAATCTAGACACGAACTGGGTCCCCCTGTCAGAAACGATATTCTCCGGAATACCATGCAAGCGAACCACATTTTGAAAAAACAGAGGAACCAACTCGGATGAGGAAGGCAACTTCGGCAAGGGCACCAAATGAACCATCTTTGAAAAACGGTCACACACCACCCAGATGACAGACATTTTCTGAGAAACAGGGAGATCAGAAATAAAATCCATAGAGATGTGAGTCCAAGGCCTCTTCGGAATAGGCAAAGATAACAACAATCCGCTAGCCCGAGAACAACAAGGTTTGGCCCGAGCACAAACATCACAAGACTGCACAAAAACTCGTACATCTCGAGACAGGGAAGGCCACCAGAAGGACGTAGCCACCAAATCCCTGGTACCAAAGATCTCGGGATGACCTGCCAACACAGAAGAATGAACCTCCGAGATGACTCTACTGGTCCAATCATCAGGAACAAACAGTCTACCAGGCGGGCAACGATCAGGTCTATCCGCCTGAAACTCCTGCAAAGCCCGTCGCAGGTCTGGGGAAACAACAGATAATATCACCCCATCCTTAAGGATACCTGTAGGTTCAGAATTACCAGGGGAATCAGGCTCAAAACTCCTAGAAAGGGCATCCGCCTTCACATTTTTAGAACCTGGTAAGTATGAGACCAATCCATTAGACTCAAAGCGGCGCCAGAGTTGACATAGGCATCCGCGGTAATTGACGATAATGAACAAATCAAGGTCACAGACAGAATAAACTTAGACTGTAAAGTGCCAATTGAAATAGACTTATCAACCTTTTTTGTACGTTTAGAGCATGCTGATATAACATGAGTTGAATCACCACAATAGAAGCACAACCCATTTTTTCGCCTAAAATTCTGCCGTTCGCTTCTGGACAGAATTCTATCACATTGCATATTTTCTGGAGCCTTCTCAGAAGACACCGCCAAATGGTGCACAGGTTTGCGCTCCCGCAAACGCCGATCAATCTGAATAGCCATTGTCATGGACTCATTCAGACCTGTAGGTGCAGGGAACCCCACCATAACATCTTTAATGGCATCAGAGAGACCCTCTCTGAAATTCGCCGCCAGGGCGCACTCATTCAACTGAGTAAGCACAGACCATTTACGAAATTTTTGGCAGTATATTTCAGCTTCATCTTGCCCTTGAGATAGGGCCATCAAGGCTTTTTCAGCCTGAATCTCTAAGTTAGGTTCCTCATAAAGCAACCCCAAAGCCAGAAAAAACGCATCCACATTGAGCAACGCAGGATCCCCGGGTGCCAATGCAAATGCCCAGTCTTGAGGGTCACCCCGCAGCAAGGAAATTGCTATCCTAACCTGCTGTGCGGGATCTCCAGCGGAGCGAGATCTCAGGGAAAGAAATAATTTACAATTATTTTTGAAATTCAGGAAACGAGATCTATCCCCGGAGAAAAATTCTGGTATAGGAATTCTAGGTTCAGATATAGGAGCATGAATAACAAAATCCTGTAAATTTTGAACCTTCGTAGCAAGATTATTCAAACCTGTAGCCAAACTCTGAGGATCCATTTTAATCAGGTGAGATCAGAGCCATTCAAGGATTAGAAGGAGAGAGAGAGACAAAGGCTGCAAATAGAGCAGAAATGCAACTAAGTCAACTATAGAGCAAGCTCAGAGGGAAAAAAAAAAAAAAAAAAATCTGCAGACTTCTTTTTCTCTCCTTTCTTCTGCCAACGGTTTTAACACTGGGCCGGCCATACTGTCATGGTTCCCAATGGCAAGGGAACGTCAGAGAACATAAATAACAGAACAGCTCTTGGGTGATGGAATCTTGAGCTGACCGTGAGCTAAACCTACCACACAACTAACAGTGGCCGGGTGGCGTACCTACGTTTTATCCCTAGACGCCTAGCGCCAGCCGGAGGACTAACTAACCCTAATAGAGGAAAAGACAGACCTGGCTTACCTCTAGGGAAATTCCCCCAAAAAGGAGACAGAAGCCCCCCACATATATTGATGGTGAGTTCAGAGGAAAAGACATACGCAGTATGAAGGTAGGTTCAGCAAAGCGAGGTCCGCTTACTAGATAGCAAGAGGATACAATAGGGAACTTCACGGTCAGCTGAAAACCCTATTAAAGTACCATCCCGAAATTACTTTAAGACTCATGTGTCAACTCATGACACCGGAGTGGCAATTTCGGCCCACAAGAGCTTCCAGCTACAGAAAAATAACATAACTGTGAACTGGAACAAAAATGCAAAACAAACTTAGGACTAAGAGTCCAACTTAGCTGATAGTAGTCTAGAAGCAGGAACATGCAACAGAAAGGCTCTGGTTACATTGATGGCCGGCACTAGAATAACTGAGCAGCAAGGCTAAATAGGATACACCCATATCCTGATGGAAACAGGTGAACAGAGAAAGTGAAGCACACAAGTCCAGTACCACCAGTGACCACCGGGGGAGCCCAAAAACCAAACTCACAACACTCTTCCCAGTTACTTCTCCCTGTCTTCCTGTCCAACCCCCAGTTTTACCAGAGTGTGAGGTGTGGCCTACGAGATAGAACCACTCCCCCTGGTGGCCGGAGTGTGAAGTGTAATGTGAGTGTTACCTGATCAGGTGAACTCCTTTAGTGCAATCAGACGTAACATCACCCCCCTTAGCGGCAGAGCAACATTACTGCAACGACCAGGACTCTGGGGCGCTGCACCAACATGGCTCCTCCTAAAAAGTACGCCAATGAAAGGAAAGCAGCAAAGGCACAACGTCGAAGACAACAATGGGCCAATGAGACTCTTGAAGAGCAACAGCATCGCTGGAACAAAACAACAGGGGGGAGAGATTCTCAATGCTGCAAAGCCTGCCCCCATGGTGACATTACCGCCCTCCCGATGCGATAGCATCGGCCTCCATCTAGTGAATGTAATAAGCATCAAAGAGGCTTTACACTCATGGTCCAAACTTTAATTCAAACTAATCCATGGTAAGAAGGAAGCTTGGGAGCCTTGGATTCCTAAGAGCAATGGTGAGAAAACCCATTTATTGTATATTCTATGGTGATATATTCGGTCAGCCACCTGCAAACTTTATTGTGCTTTGTGGACTCTTTCCAGATAGAGTACATGTAAAAACTGATATCGCAAGACAAGCACGTATTCATCTTACTTATATGGCTCAAGACACAATACACATTACTCATGGCACAAAGGTGGAAATTAGTCATTTTTTTTTAGACGAGATTAGGTTGAATAAGATATATGGTCAGAGGTGGTTAGGAAATTTGAGATGTAACAATTCATCAGCAGAAAAGAGTCACGAGGATAGGTGGTTGCAGTGTCGATAACAAAGGAATACACTTTATTCCATCCCTCTATATTTTTTGTTTCTATTTTAATTTTCTCAAAAAAATAAGGACATTAATGCTTTGTTTTAGAACATTTAGGAGTTTGTCTATTAATATAATACACGGGCAGAATTACAGGGAACACAAATCCTCAGGGCTTACTGTATTGCATTATACAGCGAGTAGTGAGGATAACAGAAGACTTGGCTGCAGAGTCTCAAGGATTACTATATGACAGAGAAAAGACTCGGACTGATCACTGATCAGAGCTTTAAAGCAAATGACCAGACAGGAGCTCAGAAGTACAAACTACTATACTGTCAGTGAGAAAAATATGGATATCAGGTCATAGTGCAGTGCCCCAGAGTCCTGGTCGTTGCAGTACTGTGGCTCCGCCACTATGGGGAGCTACGGTGCGTCCGATGGCACTGAAGGAGTTCATCTGATCAGGTATCACAGACACCAATAGATTTCACAGCTGGGCCTCCAGGGGGAGCTAAGGGTTCTATTCATTAGGCCACTCCCCACCATAGTGGGTAAACTGGGGGTCAGGCAGGAAGTTAGAAGAGAAAGCTGACTGGATTGAACGAAGCAACACCTGGTGGCAGAGGGTGTTGTGGAGGAAGAGACAGTAGGGTCTCTGTCAGGGGTGGGACCCTGACAGAGGCTTGGCATTGAAAAAGAACGTAACGGGTCCGCGCCAGCTCCGGGAAGCGGCGGGACCCAAGAAAGGACTAGAAGCGAGATAGATTGTGCTGAGTGAGAAACGAGATCAAGCAATAGGAGAATACCAGTAGGGGTCATGCTGTAAGACCGGAGCAACACCCTACTGAGGCGCATTACCGGTGGCCGGAACGCCGAGGGAGTATTTCATTAGAGAGCTTCAAGCAATACTCTAAACAGCGGCAGGACAGTCAGTCTCAGGCGGGCTGTCTCACCTAAATCACCTATGAAGTCTTGGGAGGCAATTGCGGGAGAGGGGCGTCTCTAGGGTCCCGGAAGAACTCCAGGCCTACCCGACAAACGGGTGCCGTTCTAACTGTAACATCAGGAAGGGACGGAAGATTAGCAGAAGATCAGTTAATCGAGTTGTGAGGGAACACGAGAAACAGACACAACGGTTGTGGGGTACTTTCCGTAAGCAAAGCAGGGAAGGACTACAACACATAGCGCTAAGAAGGAAGGCACCGATTTCCACCTGTGAAGTGAACTCTGTAGGTGCCAATGGACCGGCCGGACTTGCGCAGCCTGGTGAACCATATTCTGGACTGAGGACTCAGAGATCTCCAGTAAAGAGGTAAAGAGACTGCAACCTGGTGTCCTCGTTATTTACCGCGACCTGCACCCCCACAACTGCACCACCAACATCCACACCTATCATTCACTGTGCGCCCCACGGCAGGGTCACGGACCGGGGCCTAGCCGCCGTGACAACCCCAGAAGCAGAGACTCAGAGGCCCGGTACCGGGTACCCCTCGGCCCTGCGGCAGTGGGGGCGCTTCAACTTGGCGTCACGAACAGGATCTACTTAAGCCTGAAGAATCAGGTCATGTGTGCCTTGGAACTGTGATGTACTGTGCTTGGACTGTACTTTATTGCAAAGACTGTGTGCTGCGCCACTTGCCACCAAAATCCGCCGCCATTGCAGCGCTGAGGAGAGCGCAGGAGAAGAAGAGGGGCGTGGAGTGGGCGTAGACAAGCTAGAGAGCGCGAAGGGCAATGGCCGCCCAGTCTAAACATTTCCTGGTCCTGAGGACGTGTCCGTCAACGGCCGAGGTCCGCCTCCTGATCCTGTTTGGAGGGTGGAGACCATGGAGACGGGGCCGCCCACGAAAGAGACCGCGGGAAGAGGACATTGGAGAGAAGGCAAAGATGGCGACACCAGGAACCCCGCGTGGGACTGACCCGATCCGGCCTGAGGCTGCGCAACCCGACACAGCCCCAGAAGCGCCGACGCTGCGGGATCTGACCCTTACGGAACCACCGATGGGCCGACCCCCTTTGCCGCTGTCTGAGGAGTGTGTGGCTGCAGCCGAGGCCCGACAGCTAGCCCGCCGGCTGGAGGCTGATGCCCGCGTGCTTACTCGGCTAGGCCAGCCCACGGAGATCCGTTTGTCCCCAGTGTCCTCTGTTCCTTCCCGCCTGGCCGCGGCTGAAGGTACGCTACAGACGCCGGACCTGAAGATCTTGCCGGACGCCGAACATCTGCGGCGTCTGATGACAGCATGGCGGAACCGGCCCCAGCCTGCAGCATCGATTGACTTGGTCAGAGCTCCGGAGATCCCGCTATCCCACTGGGGTGTAGTGGTCTCCTTCAACCCCCGATATGGGCGCGGGGTTATCCAGGAAATCGGGGAGCCGCTACAAATTCATGTGGATCGGGAGGAGGTGGAGCCCTGCAGCGGAAGATTTCCCCGCGACCTGGAGCCAGGTGATGCGGTGACTTACACCAGATGGAGGAGGGCTACGGGAGAGGCTGGCTGGATGGCGCGAGGCGTGCAGCGATGCATTGCCCTCCAGGCTGCTGCCGGAACACCGGAAGAAGATGATCCCGTGGGGAAAGCAGCCGAGCCCGGCCCCGCGGAACCTCGAGAAGCCCGGCCTCGCCGTGCCCCGGAGGAACGTGTGCACCTGCCAGTGAGAAGGGCCTCCCGGCGAGGGATTTTATCACTGCTGGGACCGGAACCGCTTCCTGGCTCACCAGTGCGATCCGTTGGCCTGGTGAGGCCAGATCGGAGACCACCACAGTAAGATTTTACTGTTCTTTCTTACTTGTAAATAGTTACTGTTTTACTGCTTTCATGTTGTCCTGCTAAACCCGCTCCGGGTAAACTCCTAAAGGGATCCCTTTGTTGACCCGGGATCCCTATTGTTTTTGGTTATTTTCTATTTTTTCTACGTTATTTAAAAACTGCTGAAATCATGAACAGTGCATGATCCGAACTTTTTGTAAATAGTTTGCACCTTATTAAAGGCGCTCCCTACTGGTTTTATTTAAAGACTCTTTGCGAAGATACCGCACTGGAACCTTTGCTGAGCATGGACTGGTAGTCTGAGAAGACGAACTACCTCAGAAAGACTTGATCCCCTCTTAAAGGGGATGTTCATTTGTCGCATTTTGATAGTAATATTGCTTAAGACAAGTAGCAATAATGTTGATGAGAGAAAAGTGATGATAATGTTTGCACAAGGAAGTTATATGTGTTCAATTGGTTAATTGTGAAGAAATGTTAATGATGTTATTTGAGAAGAAAAAGGCGAAAGATAGAAGAAGGATGCAGTGGACCTGTAGGGATAGACGTGGTGTCCAGCATGCATGATAGAAAGAAAGATAATGAGAAGGCTTAATGTTCAGAAGAAAATGCTTGATAATGTTGATAGATAGTTAGGATAGAAGGTAAACTCTGAGTCCTCATAGGAGTCATGTAGAGATGGCTCAGTGCTCTTAAAACTGAAAGTAATGTTATGTTCTATACTGTGTATAGTAGTTGAAAAGGCAGTAGGCCCTGGCTGAACGGGGCGGTCCTGTAATAGAAAGGAGAGGCAGTAGGTCTGGTGCCGATAGGACAGGCGGTCCTGCAGATCCAAAGTAGGAGAATGTAAAAGTTAAAATACCTTATAATGTGATTATAGGAAGGTCTTTAGTGGATAAAGAGTGTATGTCCTTAAAGGCAAAGTTAAATTATTGTTCAACAATTTTGCACTTAGTAGAATACCCGGTTGGGTAACAGGAGTTATTTATAACCTGTAATTTATAATGTTAACCATGTTTGTAACGTTTAAGTGTCCTCACCTCCCATAAAGGGAAGCTCTGTTTAAGTATACTTATTGTTATTGCACTCAACCAAAATTGTATGTCTTTTTGCTAACCTGTATTGTTGTTTTCTTCCCAGTCCCGGAGTACTGTGTTTAACCAGGGGGAGTGCAGCGCCCCAGAGTCCTGGTCGTTGCAGTACTGTGGCTCCGCCACTATGGGGAGCTACGGTGCGTCCGATGGCACTGAAGGAGTTCATCTGATCAGGTATCACAGACACCAATAGATTTCACAGCTGGGCCTCCGGGGGGAGCTAAGGGTTCTATTCATTAGGCCACTCCCCACCATAGCGGGTAAACTGGGGGTCAGGCAGGAAGTTAGAAGAGAAAGCTGACTGGATTGAACGAAGCAACACCTGGTGGCAGAGGGTGTTGTGGAGGAAGAGACAGTAGGGTCTCTGTCAGGGGTGGGACCCTGACAGAGGCTTGGCATTGAAAAAGAACGTAACGGGTCCGCGCCAGCTCCGGGAAGCGGCGGGACCCAAGAAAGGACTAGAAGCGAGATAGATTGTGCTGAGTGAGAAACGAGATCAAGCAATAGGAGAATACCAGTAGGGGTCATGCTGTAAGACCGGAGCAACACCCTACTGAGGCGCATTACCGGTGGCCGGAACGCCGAGGGAGTATTTCATTAGAGAGCTTCAAGCAATACTCTAAACAGCGGCAGGACAGTCAGTCTCAGGCGGGCTGTCTCACCTAAATCACCTATGAAGTCTTGGGAGGCAATTGCGGGAGAGGGGCGTCTCTAGGGTCCCGGAAGAACTCCAGGCCTACCCGACAAACGGGTGCCGTTCTAACTGTAACATCAGGAAGGGACGGAAGATTAGCAGAAGATCAGTTAATCGAGTTGTGAGGGAACACGAGAAACAGACACAACGGTTGTGGGGTACTTTCCGTAAGCAAAGCAGGGAAGGACTACAACACATAGCGCTAAGAAGGAAGGCACCGATTTCCACCTGTGAAGTGAACTCTGTAGGTGCCATTGGACCGGCTGGACTTGCGCAGCCTGGTGAACCATATTCTGGACTGAGGACTCAGAGATCTCCAGTAAAGAGGTAAAGAGACTGCAACCTGGTGTCCTCGTTATTTACCGCGACCTGCACCCCCACAACTGCACCACCAACATCCACACCTATCATTCACTGTGCGCCCCACGGCAGGGTCACGGACCGGGGCCTAGCCGCCGTGACAACCCCAGAAGCAGAGACTCAGAGGCCCGGTACCGGGTACCCCTCGGCCCTGCGGCAGTGGGGGCGCTTCAATTGCACTGAGGAAAACGAGTCTTAAAGGATTTGTCCACTACTCAGACAACCACTTTTCAATTATTATATTCCCCAAATAAAATAAAAACAGCCTGTACTCAACTCCCGTGCTGGCTCCATTCCCGTGATTCTGGGGCTCCTAGGGATTGCATGACATTGGCTGCAAGGCTCACGTGACATAACAATTAGCGGCCGCTGATGGGCAACCTGCTGCAGCATCTCTTACTTCCTTTAATGTCAGTGTTGACTAAAGTAAGTGAGAGTGAAGGGACCTCTGATTGGCTGCAGGGCTCACGTGACATAGCACTGTCACGCGAAACTTGTGATTTAACTGCATTATTTACTGATAATGTTTGTTTTTTATATTCATTAGATTTGTACATCTGTATGGATATTGGCTATTTTAGGGTAATTGATTCAATGGTGATTTATTACCTTAACGGTTCACTCGTATATATCAGATGAGTGCAATCCGATAAAAAATTGGATTGCACTCAGACCAATGTTATTCAGTTAGGCAGTGCAGATCTGCATATTTTTTTCTCAGATGTACCTGGAATGAGAAAAAAAATTGCAGCATGCTGCGATGTCACTCACAGTGCAAGAAAAAAAGAGCCTGCCGTACGGGCCATCAGTATGGCATCTGATTTTTATGGATACATTGCAGTTGTGGAGCATAGGAAACTGTAAATGGTCCTGTAAAAGATAAATATTGGAGGAGTAAAAAAGGGATTGTATACGTACAGTACACAGATGACAGGCGAGAAAAAAATCGTCCCACTCTCCTGGATAAGAATAGACCGATTTTATACGCAATTGTGAGTGAACCATAATACTGTGAATAGTAACTACCACTACAACAAACTATTAGGCTGCCGTCACACTCGCAGTATTTGGTCAGTATTTTACATCAGTATTTGTAGCCAAAACCAGGAGTGGAACAGTCAGAGGAAAAGTATAATAGAAACATATGCACCACTTCTGCATTTATCACCCACTCCTGGTTTTGGCTTACAAATTCTGAGGTAAAATACTGACCAAATACTGCTAGTGTGACGTCAACCTTACTCTGATTTTCAGACTTTTCATGAATTTCAGTGGCATTGGCAAAATAAATTTGCCAAGAAGTTTTTAACTGAATTATTGATGTGAGAACTGTATCCTCCATCAACTTGAATTTTCCATTGCTGATGTCTCATTATTTAATTACCAATTTTAAATTATACCTTGCTAAAAACATGTTTTTATTTAGTGGGTGAGTTTTTAGTTACTTGATTGCTCTTCTTTTGTATATTGTGGTAGATCAGCTCATTCGGCTGCTCACAGAGGTAGACACAGGCACGTTCCTTCTGCTGGTTTATTTAACTCTTTCATGCCCGGAGCTTTTTTCGTTTCTGTGTTTTCGTTTTTCGCTTCCATTCTTCCCAGAGCCATTACTTTTTTATTTTTCCATCAATATGGCCATGTGAGGGCTTATTGTTTTGCGGGATGAGTTGTACTTTTGAACGACTCCATTGGTTTTACCATGTCTTGTACTAGAAAACAGGAAAAAAATTCCAAGTGCGGTGAAATTGCAAAAAAAGTGCAATCACACACTTGTTTTTTTGTTTGGAATTTTTGCTAGGTTCGCTAAATGCTAAAACTGACCTGCCATTATGATTTTCCCGATCATTATGAGTTCATAGACACCAAACATGTCTAGGTTCTTTTTTTTTATCTAAGTGGTGAAAAAAAATTCCAAACTTTGCTAACAAAAAAAAAAAAAATTGTGCAATTTTCTGATACCCGTAGCGGCTCCACTTTTCGTGATCTGGGGTTGGGTTAGGGCTTATTTTTTGCACGTCAAGCTGATGTTTTTACTGATACCATTTTGGTGCAGATATGATCTTTTGATTGCCCATTATTGCATTTTAATGCAATGTCGTGGCGACCCCAAAAAATGTAATTCTTGGCTTTTAGACTTTTTTTGTCGCTACACCGATTAGCGATCAGGGTAATGCTTTTTTTTATTGATAGATCAGGCGATTCTGAAAGCAGCGATACCAAATATGTGTATGTTTGATTTTATTTTTATTGTTTTATTTTGAATGGGGCGAAAGCGGGGTGTTTTGAACATATATACAGTTAGGTCCATATATATTTGGACACAGACAACATTTTTCTAATTTTGGTTATAGACATTACCACAATGAATTTTAAACAAAACAATTCCGATGCAGTTGAAGTTCAGACTTTCAGCTTTCATTTGGGGGTATCCACATTAAAATTGGATGAAGGGTTTAGGAGTTTCAACTCCTTAACATGTGCCTCCCTGTTTTTAAAGGGACCAAAAGTAATTGGACAGATTAAATAATTTTAAATAAAATGTTCATTTCTAGTACTTGGTTGAAAACCCTTTGTTGGCAATGACTGCCTGAAGTCTTGAACTCATGGACATCACCAGACGCTGTGTTTCCTCCTTTTTGATGCTCTGCCAGGCCTTCACTGCGGTGGTTTTCAGTTGCTGTTTGTTTGTGGGCCTTACTGTCTTTAATAAGTGAAATGCATGCTCAATTGGGTTGAGATCAGGTGACTGACTTGGCCATTCAAGAATATTCCACTTCTTTGCTTTAATAAACTCCTGGGTTGCTTTGGCTTTATGTTTTGAGTCGTTGTCCATCTGTAGTATGAAATGACGACCAATCAGTTTGGCTGCATTTGGCTGGATCTGAGCACACAGTATGGCTCTGAATACCTCAGAATTCATTTGGCTGCTTCAGTCCTGTGTGACATCATCAATAAACACTAGTGACCCAGTGCCACTGGCAGCCATGCATGCCCAAGCCATCACACTGCCTCCGCCGTGTTTTACAGATGATGCGGTATGCTTTGGATCATGAGCCGTACCACACCTTCGCCATACTTTTCTCTTTCCATCATTCTGGTAGAGGTTGATCTTGGTTTCATCTGTCCAAAGAATGTTCTTCCAGAACTGTGCTGGCTTTTTTAGTTGTTTTTTTTAGCAAAGTCCAGTCTAGCCTTTTTCTTCTTGATGCTTATGAGTGGCTTGCACCGTGCAGTGAACCCTCTGTATTTACTTTCATGCAATCTTCTCTTTATGGTAGATTTGGATATTGATACGCCGACCTCCTGGAGAGTGTTGGTCACTTGGTTGGCTGTTGTGAAGAAGTTTCTCTTCACCATGGAGATTATTCTGCGATCATCCCCCACTGTTGTCTTACGTGGGCGCTCAGGTCTTTTTGCATTGATGAGTTCACCAGTGCTTTCTTTCTTTCTCAGGATGCACCAAACTGTTGATTTTGCCACTCCTAATATTGTAGCAATTTCTCGGATGTTTTTTTTTTCTGTTTTCGCAGCTTAAGGATGGCTTGTTTCACCTGCATGGAGAGCTCCTTTGACCGCATGTTTACTTCACAGCAAAACCTTCCAAATGCAAGCACCACACCTCAAATCAACTCCAGGCCTTTTATCTGCTTGAGAATAACATAACAAAGGGATTGCCCACACCTGTCCATGAAATAGCCTTGGAGTCAATTGTTCGATTACTTTTGGTCCCTTTAAAAACAGGGTGGCACTTGTTAAGGAGCTGAAACTCCTAAACCCTTCATCCAATTTTAATGTGGATACCCTCAAATGAAAGCTGAAAGTCTGAACTTCAACTCCATCTGAATTGTTTTGCTTAAAATTCATTGTGGTAATGTCTATAACCAAAATTAGAAAAAATGTCGTCTCTGTCCAAATATATATGGACCTAACTGTATATATATATATATATATATATATATATATATATATATATATATATATATATATATATATATATATATATATATATATATATATTTTTTATATCTTTCAAAACAGCTGACATGTCCCGGCTTTGAGGTGGGCTCATCGCCGGAGCCCACATCAAAGCGGAAGATACTGACATTGGCATAATGGTACGTCCGATGTCAGTAAGGGGTTAAAATACGGCCTAAACCAGTGCAGGGTTCTACAACATAAACATGGCCTTTCTGGCATAATGGGAAAACAAAAAGATAGAGTAGTGCAGACCATAAGCTTATAGGAATCTGCCCACTTTGGATATTACAACCAGTTCAGTACAGTTTAACACAAACCACTTCTCTGGAGCTGCTAGCTCCAGACACACCAAAGAATGACTCAGAAGGCTATTTACCTTCTAAACCGCACCCTGGGGAGGAGATATGGTGAACAGTCTCCCACCTGCTCTTCAGCTGTTCACTCAAAAGCCTAGCCCTTAAAATGACCGATTAACCCCTCTGAGCAATTCGTGTGCTGGAGCAAACTTCCAGGTTTCAAATTACTGAATCTAATTGCCTCAGTGAAGCATAATTCCCCTCCAGTGCTTTGCCAGTGACTTTGTCACATATCGCTCCCCCTCTGCCCAAAGTCAGAGGTTTTGGCACCTTCAGTCACCAAACAGGGAAGTCTAGACAGGGCATCTGCATTACCGTGTAGCTTCCCAGGCCTGTGCTCCACATGAAAACTAAATCTCTACCTTTCCCTTATCCATCTCAGGAGCACATGATCTGCCACTAGCCTGAACTTCTGGCCTAACAGGTAGTGCCTCAGGGTGTCAATTGCCCATATTGATGGCCAAGCATTCTTTCTCTACAATAGCATAGTTCTTTTCAAATGAGGAAAGTTTCCTACTCAGGTATAAGACTGGATGTTCGTCCCCATTTCCTGGGACAACACAGCCCCCAAACCAACCTCGGAGGAGCCTGTCTGAACCAAGAAATCCTTAGACAGGTGTGACCAAGACAAGCTGTTTACATAGAGCGAGCTTCAACACCTGGAATGCCATCTCTGTTTCAGAGGTCCATTTGGCCATCAACGTCTTTGTGCCTTTAAGAAGATAGGTCAGGGGGCTTCTGCCATGGCAAAATTTGGGAAAATCACTGATAGTATCCCACAATTCCCAGAAATGCCCAAACCTGCTTCTTGGAGACCATTTGCGGCCAATTCTCGATTGCCTCCACCTTCTTCACTTGTGGCTTAATTTTGCCCCTTCTGACCATGTAGCCTAAGTATTTTGTCTCTTCTTTCCTCATAGCTCACTTCTTTGGGTTTATAGTAAACCCTGCCTTCCTCAGCGCATCCAGCACAACCTGGACCTTCTGCAGATCACTTCCTCAATCCAGGCTTAAGATCACAATGTCATTCAGTTAAGCTACAGCGTACTTCCTGTGAGGAGCTAGGAGCTGGTCCATGGCCCTCTTGAAGACAGCTGGGGCTTCTTGCAGCCTGAAAGGCATACTGGTATACGGGAAGCAACCGTCAGGTGTCAAGAAGGCTGTTTTCTTCTTGGTACTTTGGGACAGGAGGATTTGCCAGTACCTTTTCGTTAGCTCAAGGGTGGTAATATATCTGGCTGACCCTAGCCTCTCAATGAGATAATCGACCCAGGGCATCAGATATGAGCCGAATTTAGACACCTCATTCAGCTTTCTGTAGTCATTACAGCAACGCCACTCTCCATCTGGGTTCAGCACAAGGGCAATGGGGCTGGACCATCCACTTTGACTCTACGATGACACCTCGGCTCAACATTCTCCTCACCTACTTCTAAATCACCTTGCGGTGGGCTTTGGGAAATCTATATGGCTTTGATTCACCTGCTCCTGCGGTTCCGTCAAGATCTCATGCTCAACAACCTGCATACGTCCTGTCAACTGGGAAAACAGGTCTCGGTTCCGCTGAAGCAGTTCTGTAAGCTTTATTAATACTTTCATGGATTAAATCCCTTTAAATGTTATTTTATCACTTTTTTTGGTGTATAGCTTGTTACACATGTACTGATTCTTATGCTCAGCATGAGGGCCAGGCTACAGTATATTATGACATGAACGAAGAAGACCAAGATTCTCAGTGTTGCTATAGAAACTACAATAAAGGTCTTTTTTTATTTGAAGTAACCCAGTCCTTACAGTATATATGCAGAGCCAGGTTGAAACATGTACATGTGTGGAAGATTACTGCGTTACATGGAATTCAGAATTATTATTTATTAATTGTGAGAAGGCAAATATGATGTAATATCTATAAGCTTATGTTACAGTGTCTTCAAAACTACTCTGTGTGTGTGTATATATATTATTATTCTTATTATTAGTCATTTTTAGCTTGCCCTGTATTTCTGATCAGTATCTGCATCCATGATGAGCATCCTTGAGCTTGTTGACGTCACTCTTGGTGGTTCTCTCCTCTGAATTCCATTCCTGTCTGGTCTTTCTAAGAGAAAGTCATGAACACTGACCTTGCCAAAGTCTGTGATGGCTTAGGCTACTTTCACACTAGCGTCGTGCACTGCACGTCGCTATGCAACGTTGCGGCGCACCGACGCTACCTGTGAAAGCGCCGCACAATGGGGGCAGCGGATGCTGTTTTTCAACGCATCCGCTGCCCCATTGTGAGGTGCGGGGAGGCGGGGGCGGAGTTCCGGCCACGCATGCGCGGTCGGAAATGCTGCAGACAACGCACCAAAAAACGTTACAAGCAATGTTTTTTGGTGGCGACGGTCCGACGCAACACGACGCAACCGTCGCACGACGGTTGCGACGTGTGGCAATGCGTTGCACTGCGTCGCTAATAAAAGTCTATGGAGAAAAAACGCATCCTGCAAGCACTTTTGCAGGATGCGTTTTTTCTGCAAAACGACGCCTAGCGACGTGCAGTGCACGACGCTAGTGTGAAAGAGGCCTACGTTGCCTCTGTCTTTGGGGTCATTATTTTCTTAGGCAGGCTGGCTGTTTCTGGGAAGACTTCTTCTGAGCTTTAAAAACCATTTCATATTGCATATCGATATATTTTTCTTTTCATTTACCTTTTTTCTTTAACATTTTAGTCTACAAGTTCAATGTAAAAATGGTTTACATTCAACAAGCTGCAAGCAAGTCTGGATAACTTGTAGCCATTACATTTAGATAAATGATTGTTTTTTTTAAGATAATATATCTGATCACTATACTGCAATTAACATACCCACTGTCCAGTGGATCTCTTTCCAGCTTGACAGAACTAGTCATAGAATTGTCACCTCTTGTCACCTCCGGTCATGGATGTTTAACCATGCCATTGCTCTATTGACACTAAGCATAGTAATGGAATAAATATTGTTAAGAACACACTGGGATAATCAGATTAACCAGTATGATAGCAGCAGTCCATGGAGCTGTGCCAAAATGACCTCATGTGGACCCTTGTGTAACTGTAAGTCCTGTGTATAGAAGCTGAACTATTATACTGTACATTAAACAAGTTAAGGGGAAAGTCTCATCAAAAGTTGATCAAATCATTGTTTTAATTGGCCTTTATGGTAACAAACATTTTTCAATACATTTATTGCAGTTTTTTTCTTATTTTTATTGTCATTATCAAATTTCAGGATTACAAAATTCCCAAATCTTCCAGTTTTCACTCTGACCCCCGAGCTCCAAAATAAACTGACATTTCCTGTTCTGTAGAAATTACTTCTAAGCAATCATTTCATTATTGTAACAGAAAGGATTCAAATGAAAGATAAGGCCAATTTCTGCCCTTAATCTATCAACGATCGATTTTTATATACAGTTAAGTCCATATATATTTGGACAGAGACAAGATTTTTCTAATTTTGGTTATAGACATTACCACAATGAATTTTAAACAAAACAATTCAGATGCAGTTGAAGTTCAGACTTTCAGCTTTCATTTGAGGGTATCCACATTAAAATTGGATGAAGGGTTTAGGAGTTTCAGCTCCTTAACGTGTCACCCTGTTTTTAAAGGGACCAAAAGTAATCGGACAATTGACTCCAAGGCTATTTCATGGACAGGTGTGGGCAATCCCTTTGTTATGTTATTCTCAAGCAGATAAAAGGCCTGGAGTTGATTTGAGGTGTGGTGCTTGCATTTGGAAGGTTTTCCAGTGAAGTAAACATGCGGTCAAAGGAGCTCTCCATGCAGGTGAAACAAGCCATCCTTACGCTGCGAAAACAGAAAAAAGAAAAAACCCATCCGAGAAATTGCTACAATATTAGGAGTGGCAAAATCTACAGTTTGGTACATCCTGAGAAAGAAAGAAAGCACTGGTGAACTCATCAATGCAAAAAGACCTGGGTGCCAACGGAAGACAACAGTGGTAGATGATCGCAGAACAATCTCCATGGTGAAGAGAAACCCCTTCACAACAGCCAACCAAGTGAACAACACCCTCCTGGAGGTAGGCGTATCAATATCCAAATCTACCATAAAGAGAAGACTGCATGAAAGTAAATACAGAGGGTTAACTGCACGGTGCAAGCCACTCATAAGCATCAAGAATAAAAAGGCTAGACTGGACTTTGCTAAAAACATCTAAAAAAGCAAGAACATTCTTTGGACAGATGAAACCAAGATCAACCTCTACCAGAATGATGGAAAGAGAAAAGTATGGCGAAGGCGTGGTACAGCTCATGATCCAAAGCATACCACATCATCTGTAAAACACGGCGGGGGCAGTGTGATGGCTTGGGCATGCATGGCTGCCAGTGGCACTGGGTCACTAGTGTTTATTGATGATGTCACACAGGACTGAAGCAGCCAAATGAATTTTGAGGTATTCAGAGCCATACTGTGTGCACAGATCCAGCCAAATGCAGCCAAACTGATTGGTCGTCGTTTCATACTACAGATGGACAATGACCCAAAACATAAAGCCAAAGCAACCCAGGAGTTTATTAAAGCAAAGAAGTTGAATATTCTTGAAAGTCAGTCACCTGATCTCAACCCAATTGAGCATGCATTTCACTTAAAGACTAAACTTCAGATAGAAAGGCCCACAAGCAAACAGCAACTGAAAACCACCTGTTATGTGCTGGTGGTTTAGGGGCAACATTGGACGTGCTCTGGAGGAGGTGGTACCTGTACTGACCGCAGTTCCTGAGCTTAACACAACACTAGAAGTAGCCGTGGGATGTTCCTGTCACTCCCTAGACACCTCGTCACAGCCGGAGGACTAACTACCCCTAAAGATAGAAACAGGAAAGCTATCTTGCCTCAGAGAAAATCCCCAAAGGATAGGACAGCCCCCCACAAATATTGACTGTGAGTGGAGAGGGAAAGGACATACGCAGAATGAAACCAGGATGTAGCAAAGGAGGTCAGTCTAACTAGATAAATAGAACAGGAAAGAATACTGTGCGGTCAGTATTAAAAACTAGAAAAATCCACCACAGAGTTTACAAAAATCTCCACACCTGACTAAGGGTGTGGAGGGTAAATCTGCTTCCCAGAGCTTCCAGCTTAACTGAATAAATCCATACTGACAAGCTGGACTAGAAAAAACATAGAAAGTGCAGAAAGATTAAGTCCACAACAAGTGGACTGCAAAAGAACAAAGCAAGGACTTATCTTTGCTGAACTGGTCAGAATATCAGGGAAATCCAAGCAGAGATGTGAATCCAACCAGGAACCATTGACAACTGGCACAGGCTGAACGATAGAACCAGGCTAAATAGTCGAGCCAGAAAGACAAAATTTTCTCCACCACATATTCCAACTCCCCATCAACCAACACCGGGGCAGGAGGATCAACAGAGGGAACAACGGGCACCACATATCTCCGCAACAAAGATCTATGGAAAACATTATGGATGGCAAAAGAGGCTGGAAGGGCCAAACGAAAAGATACCGGATTGATAATCTCAGAAATCTTATAAGGACCAATAAACCGAGGCTTGAACTTAGGGGAAGAAACCTTCATAGGAACATGACGAGAAGATAACCAGATTATTCCCCCACCCGAAGCCGGGGACCAACACACCGACGGCGGTTAGCAAAACGTTGAGCCTTTTCCTGAGACAACGTCAAATTGTCTTGAAATAAAGACAAGGCGCACAGCTATCTCAATATAATACTATTTAGGAGGGTGCAACAGGCAGTGATAAACAAAGCCAGGAACAACATGTAGAAAAAAGCATCACTGCATAGCATGCACACCATCCAATAAATGACAACATATGTAAGAGAAAAAAATATATATAACGTCAAATTGTCTACCACATGAGTCCAAATCTGCTGTAACCTGTCCATTACAGAATCCACACCAGAACAATCAGACGGCTCAAATTGCCCCGAAGAAAAACGAGGATGAAAACCAAAATTACAAAAGAAAGGCGAAACCAAAGTAGCCGAACTAGCCCGATTATTAAGGGCAAACTCGGCCAACGGCAAGAAAGCCACCCAATCATCCTGGTCAGCAGACACAAAGCATCTCAAATAGGTTTCCAAGGTCTGATTAGTTCGCTCAGTTTGGCCATTTGTCTGAGGATGAAATGCCGAAGAAAAAGACAAATCAATGCCCATCCTAGCACAAAAGGCCCGCCAAAACCTAGAAACAAACTGGGAACCTCTGTCAGACACAATATTCTCCGGAATGCCATGCAAACGAACGACATGCTGAAAAAACAATGGAACCAAGTCAGAGGAGGAAGGCAATTTAGGCAAAGGTACCAAATGGACCATTTTAGAGAACCGGTCACAAACCACCCAGATAACAGACATCTTCTGGGAAACAGGAAGATCCGAAGTAAAATCCATGGAAATATGCGTCCAGGGCCTCTCAGGGACCGGCAAAGGCAAAAGCAACCCAATAGCACGGGAACAGCAAGGCTTGGCCCGGGCACAAGTCCCAAAGGACTGCACAAAAGAACGCACATCCCGCGACAAGGAAGGCCACCAAAAGGACCTAGCAACCAAATCTCTGGTACCAAAAATCCCAGGATGACCAGCCAACACCGAACAATGAACCTCAGAAATAACCTTACTTGTCCATCTATCAGGAACAAACAGCTTCCCCACAGGACAGCGGTCAGGTTTATCAGCCTGAAATTCCTGAAGCACCCGCCGTAAATCAGGGGAGATGGCAGAAAGAATCACCCCTTCCTTAAGAATGCCAACCGGCTCAAGGACTCGAGGAGAATCAGGGAAAAAACTCCTAGAGAGGGCATAAGCCTTAACATTCTTAGATCCCGGAAGATACGAGACCACAAAATCAAAACGGGAGAAAAACAGGGACCATCGAGCCTGTTTAGGGTTCAGCCGCTTGGCCGACTCGAGGTAAATCAGATTCTTATGATCGGTCAAGACCACAACGCGGTGCTTGGCTCCCTCAAGCCAATGTCACCACTCCTCAAATGCCCACTTCATGGCCAACAACTCCCGATTACCGACATCATAATTGCGCTCCGCAGGCGAAAACTTTCTGGAAAAAAAAGGCACACGGTTTCATCAAAGAACCATCAGAACTCCTCTGAGACAAAACGGCCCCTGCCCCAATCTCAGAAGCGTCAACCTCAACCTGAAAAGGAAGAGAAACATCCGGCTGACGCAACACAGGGGCAGAAGTAAATCGGCGTTTAAGCTCCTGAAAGGCCTCAACAGCCGCAGAGGACCAATTCGTCACATCAGCGCCTTTCTTCGTCAAATCGGTCAGGGGCTTAACCACACTGGAAAAGTTGGCAATGAAACGGCGATAAAAATTAGCAAAGCCCAAAAATTTCTGAAGACTCTTCACAGATGTGGGTTGAATCCAGTCATGAATGGCTTGGACCTTAACAGGATCCATTTGTATAGACGGAGAAAAAATAAAACCCAAAAAAGAGACCTTCTGAACTCCAAATAGGCACTTAGACCCCTTCACAAATAAAGCATTATCACGAAGGATCTGGAATACCATCCTGACCTGCTTCACATGAGACTCCCAATCATCGGAAAAAATCTAAATATCATCCAAATACACAATCATGAATTTATCAAGATAATTGCGGAAAATATCATGCATGAAGGACTGAAATACAGAAGGAGCATTAGAGAGCCCGAAAGGCATCACAAGGTATTCAAAATGGCCTTCGGGCGTATTAAATGCAGTTTTCCATTCGTCACCCTGTTTAATACGAACAAGATTATATGCCCCTCGAAGGTCAATCTTAGTAAACGAACTAGCCCCCTTGATCCGAGCAAACAAATCAGAAAGCAAAGGTAAAGGGTATTGGAATTTGACCATGATCTTATTAAGAAGGCGATAATCAATACAGGGTGTCAAGGAGCCATCCTTCTTGGCAACAAAAAAGAATCCCGCTCCCAATGGTGACGAAGACGGCCAAATATGCCCCTTCTCTAAAGACTCCTTAACATAACTCCGCATAGCGGCATGCTCTGGCACAGACAGATTGAAAAGTCGGCCCTTAGGGAACTTACAGCCAGGAATTAAGTTAATAGCACAATCACAGTCCCTATGTGGAGGAAGGGAACTGGACTTGGGCTCATCAAATACATCCTGGAAATCCGAAAAAAACTCAGGAACTTCAGAAGAGGGGGAAGAGGAAATTGACATCAAAGGAACGTCACTATGTACCCCTTGACAACCCCAACTAGTCACAGACATAGATTTCCAATCCAGCACAGGATTATGTCCCTGTAACCATGGAAAACCCAGTACAACAACATCATGCAAATTATGCAACACCAGAAAACGGCATTCTTCCTGATGTGCTGGAGCCATGCACATGGTCAGCTGAGTCCAATACTGAGGTTTTTTCCTTGGCCAACGGCGTAGCATCAATGCCCCTCAAAGGAATAGGGCTCTGCAAAGGATGCAAGGAAAAACCACAGCGCCTGGCGAATTCCAAGTCCATCAAGTTCAGGGCAGCGCCTGAATCCACAAATGCCATGACAGAAAAGGACGATAATGAGCAAATCAAGGTCACAGATAAGAGAAATTTAGGCTGTACAGTACTGATGGTAACAGACCTATCGACCCTCTTAGTACGCTTAGGGCAATCAGAAATAACATGAGCAGAATCACCACAGTAAAAACACAGCCTATTCTGGCGTCTGAATCCCTGTCGTTCTGCTCTAGTCAAAATCCTATCACATTGCATAGGCTCAGGACTCTGCTCAGAGGACACTGCCCTATGGTGCACAACTTTGCGCTCGCGCAGGCGCCGATCAATCTGAATGGCTAGAGACATAGATTCGCTCAAACCAGCAGGCGTGGGGAACCCCACCATAACATCTTTAAGGGCTTCAGAAAGACCCTTTCTGAAAATTGCTGCCAGAGCCTCCTCATTCCATTTAGTGAGCTCAGAGTGGAGAGGGAAAGGACATACGCAGAATGAAACCAGGATGTAGCAAAGGAGGCCAGTCTAACTAGATAAATAGAACAGGAAAGAATACTGTGCGGTCAGTATTAAAAACTAGAAAAATCCACCACAGAGTTTACAAAAATCTTCACACCTGACTAAAGGTGTGGAGGGTAAATCTGCTTCCCAGAGCTTCCAGCTTAACTGAATAAATCCATACTGACAAGCTGGACTAGAAAAAACATAGAAAGTGCAGAAAGATTAAGTCCACAACAAGTGGACTGCAAAAGAACAAAGCAAGGACTTATCTTTGCTGAACTGGTCAGAATATCAGAGAAATCCAAGCAGAGATGTGAATCCAACCAGGAACCATTGACAACTGGCACAGGCTGAAGGATAGAACCAGGCTAAATAGTCGAGCCAGAAAGACAATCAGTTGAAGCAGCTGCTGACTACTAAATCCAAGGAGCAGCAGTACCACTTAAAACCACCGGAGGGAGCCCAAGAGCAGAACTCGCAAAAATGCCACTTACAACCACCGGAGGGAGCCCAAGAGCGGAATTCACAACAACCACCGCAGTGAAGGCCTGGAAGAGCATCAAAAAGGAGGAAACACAGCGTCTGGTGATGTCCATGAGTTCAAGAGTCAGACTTCACGCAGTCATTGCCAACAAAGGGTTTTCAACCAAGTACTAAAAATGAACATTTTATTTAAAATTATTTAATCTGTCCAATTACTTTTGGTCCCTTTAAAAACAGGGTCGCACATGTTAAGGAGCTGAAACTCCTAAACCCTTCATCCAATTTTAATGTGGATACCCTCAAATGAAAGCTGAAAGTCTGAACTTCAACTGCATCTGAATTGTTTTGTTTAAAATTCATTGTGGTAATGTCTATAACCAAAATTAGAAAAATCTTGTCTCTGTCCAAATATATATGGACTTAACTGTAAGTCTATATGACCTCATATGGTCCTGTTCACACGGATTAACAAAAACCTAATTATCGGTATCAACATGTAAGAAAGGCTAAATAATCCGCATCGCTGAAACCCCTGTAACTGACACTGATGATCGTGTCAAGGGAGCACTGGGTTTACTGCTTCAGGGATCTCGGGTGCCAACCCGAAAGGATAAACAACAAGAGCAAAGTCTATATCAGTAGAAATAAGGGTGGCACTCACCGTTCCATTAAAAGTTCTTTTATTGGAGTCATATAAAATAACAGAGGCAGGAGAGGCCTGTGTGAAGCATGCCGGACCATGGCCGTTTCGCACTGTATGCGGGACCCATAGAAGTGTATACAGAACGAAATGGCTGTTGTCCGGCATGCTCCACACAGGCCTCTCCTGCCTCTGTTATTTTATGTGACTCCAATAAAAGGACTTTTAATTCGACGGTGAATGTCACGCTTATTTCTACTGATGTAGACTTATCAGTATGTTTTCATGGGGCATTGATTGGGAATGAACATTCTTGTGAAAATTTAACTGGGTCTTTACAACTGATCATTCATTCATTCATTCATTCATTCATTCATTAATTCATTCATTCATTCATTCTGCTCAGCTGAACGTGTGAGCTCTCAATGGACACAGCCAAACACCTCTGGCAGTCTTATTTCTTTTGAGAACTAAGGGTCATAATAAATACGGATGGATTTCATCAACCAAGGTATCATTTTATTTAGTATAATGGCGCTGATCTGACAGGGTCTGGAGGGTACTGTGCACTATCCTGCTGACAGGTTCACTTTAAAGGGGTTATCTGGGACTTTTTTTTGTTATGGGGTTAAGAACTTAACCGCAGGTAGTTGCTAACTATCTGCCTGTTCTGCATGGGGATGATCTTTTCTGTCTCAGGTGGTGATTTTATTGCTTCTTTTGACATCATGTCAACCGAGCAGTTCTTTCTTTTCAAGTTTGCTGAAGTCATGCTAATTGACAGCTGGCTCCCCGCAGTTAGGCAACAGGGAGCCAGGTATTAATCAGCTTGACACTTGCAGCGATGCCCTGTCGATAGAGGAGAATGGAAGAGTAGAAGCTGCTCTGTCAACGTGACGTCACCAGAAGCAGTAGAATTGCCGGAAGGTCTGGTTCATGACTGCTAAGAGCCAGAAAACGTTGTGGGACAGAACAGACAGGTAGCAAAAAAAAAAAAAAAAGTTGCAGATAGCCCCTATAAACTTAATGACTTTAATAACTCTCTGTCTTTCTTATTTTATCACTTTTGCCAGAATTTTTATTAAACCCATAGATAACTAAGGCTTTGATAAAAGTGTCAGCTATCTATGTATAGCTATCTGTATATAAAATGTATGTTTCACCTACCATAAAGACAGGTTATTTGTTACTTTTAAGCATTATGTTAATCTATTTTCTCTAGGCTTATGTATTTGAAGATGTGTTCAATTTGACTCAAATAGCATAGTGATCTGTGAAGAGGGATCAGCACATCTCTTCTGCTGCTAAGGCCTCCGCAAAGAGCATCCAGCTGGCTGTGCCCAGTGCATATCCAGTTTTCAGTCTCTTTTATACTAGCAGAATCATGGAGCATATTCACACCCTATGACAATATGAAGCTTAAATTTAAGAGTGTTCTCATGAATTAGTAGAGATTGCTAGAAAGATAGAAACACCTCTGCGATCATTAACATGACTGCAGGGAACAGTGTCGTGAGAAGAAGAATTAATCTCCTGGCCGTTCTCCATTAGCACATGATCATATTCTATCACCTGCTCTCGACTAATACTTTAGATTTTACTTGACAGGCAGAAGTACGTGTTCAGGTGCAGATGACTTGTACCTTCTGCCTATTGTGTGCTTTAAGGGTTTGAGGGGAGTATCTGCAGGGTGTATACCTCAAATCTAGCCTGGCTAAGGTAACGACAGTCTGTAGTTCTTTTTGAACACAAGGTCTGTCATGTAAAATGTGTATATATGTACATGTAAGTAAAAAAGAAAGAAAATAAAATATATACTCATGATTTTCTATTTTACTATACATTGTACTATACAATGTAGGGATCTGTAATTACTCGGCCACAGTTGAGATAGGCACAGGAAGCGGTATTACTGGAATTTCCAAGCAAATTTATTAACTGCATAAATCGCTCTGGATAGAAAAACAAATGAACAGCCTTTTCCGGCACAACGTGAAAATAAGCAGAAAATAAACAGTGCATAAAGCACTGCGGGTCCGCCCGCTCTGGTCAGTGTGTTCAGCAACATGCACATGGAGGTCTCCAAACCTCCAGCCACAGACACTGAATGAGGCAATTGGCCTCCATTTTATCCGCCAAACCATGCCCCTGGGGTGGGGATATGTGAGCGGTCATTCCCACCCATCTCTTATGACTGCTCGTAAAACCCGGCCTTAGAGCTGCCCAAATAACTCTCCCAGCATTATACGTGCTGGAGCATACTTCCGAGCTCACATCACCACAGCTAAGGCCTCTTTCACACTTCCGTCTTTCTTTTTCTGTCACAATACCTCGTTTTGTGAAAAAAACTGATCCAGCAAATGTTTCTGCTGGATCCGTTTTTTCTCAGAGATTTGTATTAGCGATGGATTGTGACGGATGGCCTTCCGTTTCATCCGTCGTGCGCTGGATCCTTCGTAAAATTGCTGTCCATCGGGCTGAGACAACGCACATAGAAGCAGTTTTTGTGTACGTCGGAAAATTGCCCAGCGACGGATCGCTGACTGTCAAAAGCAGGAATGCCGTCTTTTGAAGCTGAGCATGCGCGGAAGAATTTCCCATCAGGGAAATTCTCTCTCGCTCTCTCTCTTTTTACTATTGATGCTGCCTATGCAGCAGCAATAGTAAAAAGATATAATGTTAAAAATAATAAAAAAATAAAAAAGTCGTGATATTCTTATCTTACCTTCCGGTGTCCCCCGCAGCCTTCCCGATGCTCGCGATGCTGCCGGCAGCTCCAGTTCCCAGTGAATATCATTATTTTTAATTTTTTTTATTTTTAACATGGGTTGTGTTGTGTATGCGTTTTTGCAGCGGAAAAATGCGGCAAAGACGCATACACAACGTGTGCACATAGCCTCGACCGATCCGTAAAAAAAACAGGACCCAGTGCATCCGTTTTTTACAATCTGCACAGGATGCGTCTTTTCAACATTTTGACGGATTGGGACTGATTGTAAAAAGCGGAAGTGTGAAAGAGGCCTAATAGCCTTGATGACACATATCTCCCCTCAAGGACTTGTCCGGCGGCCATCTTGCAACATTCAAGACCTATTCCAGAAATCCCTGCCATAGTTTGCAGCTACAGCTAACCATTTAAATTCCATCATTCCATTCCAGCAAAATCTTCCTATTTCCTGCATTGTAATTGGGAATAACTTATAACACTTATCATCCTGAACGAACTGCCAGATTCATAAAGTCATTCCCAAAGTACAGAACTGCCAACAGAAGCAGAGGAAGGTTATACAGATCTATCCTTAAATTTTCACTATTTTGTCAGGATTTAGGTGTGGATTTGGCTCTTAAAGAGGATCTATTTCCAAGAAGTGTCTAGCATTTATTTAACTAATAACAATCCTTTCCCTTTTTGATAGGTTTTAAGCATTTTTTTTAAATCAACCAGTATGAGTCCTCTGCAGGAGCCAAGATTAAACTTCCAGGATTTAGGAATCTGGGATGATCTGCAGCTTCCCACAACCCTCTAAGGCTTGTTTCACACATCCTGATATTTCCGGTACCGGAAAAATCGGTACTGGAGATACCCGTGTTTGTGTGTTTCTGTGTGTAATACATGTGGCACACGTGTGGCAACAGTGTGCCGCATCAGTACCACATGCACGGTGCCAGGGAAGCCGTGGTTAAGTTAGCACTGTTCCCCGGCACCGGGTGCTGAAGATCACTCGCATCATTCTCCCTTGCTCTGCCTGCGATCAGCGCGAGCAGGGGAGAATGATGAGAGTTATATTCAAGTGATAACAGTGAGAGCAGACAGTGGCTGATGGGACTATTACTCCCATCAGCCTACACTTGCTGCCGCTAATAACAGTGAGAGCAGGCAGTGGCTGATGGGAGTATTCATCAACCGCTGCCTGCGCTATAAATAGAAAAAAAAAACTGGCATGGGATCCCCTGTATTTTTGATAACCAGCCAGGTAAAAATGACAGCTTCAGGCTGCAACACTCAGCTTTCAGCATTAGCAAGGATGGTTATTTTTGACAATCAGCTTTGCTAAAGCAGACCGCTCAGGGCTGGTATTCTCAGGCTGGTAAGGAGCCATGGATATTGACCACCTCAACCTAAAAATAGCAGCCGACAGCCACCCAGAAGAGGCACATTCATTAGATGTGCCAATTTTGGTGCTTTGTCCTGCACTTTCTGCTTGCCCTGCAGTGGTGGCAAGTGGAGTAATATTTGTGTGGTTGATGACAGCTTTGTATTGTCTGGTGACATCAAGCCCACGGCTTAGTAATGGATCCATTACTAATCCTATAATTGTATTGTAAATAAAGACACAGCAAGTATAAAGTCTTTTATTTGAAATAAAAAAACATACTTTTCCTTTTTTATTTAAAAATAAAAAAACAGTTATACTCCCCTAACGCCCATTCTTTTTGAAGCCCTCGTCTCCTGTAATACAACAAAAATAAAAAAACAATATCCCTCACTATTTTTTTTTCCCTAACTTATCCGATGGTCAAACGGAATCTGGATCCTAACTGCACTATCAGAGGCTACCTACCACATAATACATGGTGAGGCACCTTTCCCTTTTTTTTGTTTGCTTTTTCTCATTTGAATATCCCTCACTATTCAACGTTCTGTCCAATGCCGAAATCCATGTCTGGGGTTAAATAGTTTTCAACCTGGACGGTGCCAAGATGCGACTGTCCAGGCTGAGACCCACTGGTAAATGAGCTGCTGCAGGCACAGCATCAGTGACTAGTGGAAACACTAGTGGAAACACACTGATGTGTGTGTAAGGCTGGTTTCACACTTGCGTTTTTGTCTGCAGCGTTTTTTGCACAAAAAACGCATGCGGTTTTTTTCCCTATATTTAACATTGAAAACGCATGCGTTTTTTTGCACATGCGTTTGGTCGCGTTTTCAAACGCATGCGTTTTTTGTCTGCATGCGTTCATTTTCAAAAATGCTACCTGCAGTTTTTTCTTGCGCGTTATTTTGCCGCGAAAAAACGCATGCGTTTTTTCGCGGCAAAAAAATGCATTGCTGTCTATGTAAACGCATGCGTTTTTAAGCACATGCGTTTGTTTGCGCTAAAAACGCATGCGTTTTTATAGAAAAAAACCAGAAAACACACTGAAAAGCCACCCACCACCATCAAGGTGATAAAGGGATCTAAACCCTAACCCTAACTCTACCCCTAACCTCACCCCTAACCGTTTAATGAACATTTTCTGACAGTCATATTGCCACGTATTTAAGTGCCACGTATCACGTATTTCAGTGCCACGTGCCACGTGCCACGTATTTAAGTGCACGTGGCACATATTTAAGTGCCACGTGCCACGTATTTAAGTGCCACGTGCCACGTATTTCAGTGCCACGTATGCCACGTGCCACGTATTTCAGTGCCACGTATGCCACGTGCCACGTATTTGAGTGCCACGTATTTAAGTACCACGTATTTCAGTTGCATGTATTTCAGTGCCACGTATTTCAGTCACGTTTAGGGTTAGGGTTAGGGGTAGGGGTAGGGTTAGGGTTTTCTTGTTTTTTCTTGTGTTTTCTTGTTTTCTTGTGTTTTTCTATAAAAACGCATGCGTCTAAAAAACGCATGCGTTTTACCGCGTTTACATGCGTTTTTCACACATGCGTTTTTTTTTAAAACGCATGCAGACAAAAACGCAAGTGTGAAACCAGCCTAAGTGTCTCCGGTAGGTGTGAAAACTGCCACCACACATACAGGAGACATGGATGGGAGACATGGACATATGAAAGAAGCCTAAGGCCGGCGTCACACTAGGTGTATGAAAATACGGTCTGTTTTTTACGTCCGTAATACGCAGAAATGTTCCCAAAATAGTGATCCGTATGTCATCCGTAGGCAGGGCGTGGCAGCGTATTTTGCGCATGTCATCCTCCGTATGTAATCCGTATGGCATCCGTGCTGCGATATTTTCTTGCAAGCTTGCAAAACCGACATACAATGGATCCATGGGCTCAAATATTCGTTAAAACATATATACAGTATATATATATATATATATATATATTTATATATATATGTCAGTGAGATATATATACTGTATTTATATTTAATTTAATATTTTCTGCGCCTCTCATACGTCCGTAAAACACGCTAGTGTGACGCCGGCCTAAGTCAGAGCAAGAAAATTGTTACCGATCAGTAGTTATTGTCTCAATGATACTACTCTATAAGTTGTGTATATGATGTAGACAACATTCAATTAGGCAAAACTGTTAGGTCTCACATTCTGACTCCAAATAGGAGATGTGGAAAACCTATAAGGCTATGTTCACACTTTGCGGTTTTTGCTGCGGATCCGCAGCGGATTTGCAGCTGCGGATCCGCATCAGTTTTCCATGCAGGGTACAGTACAATGTAACCCTATGGAAAACAAAAACCGCTGTGCCCACTTTGCGTTTTTTCCGCTTGAAAATCCGCGCGGATTTTCTGCGGAAAAAAAGAAGTAGCATGTCAATTCTTTCTGCGGATTCCGCAGCGGTTTTCCACCTGCACCAATAGGAAAGTGCAGTTGGAAACCCGCAGTGGAATCCGCAGTAGAAACCGCACAAAAAACCGCAGTGAAAACCACCGCGGTTTTGCACTGCGGTTTTTCCAAATCCGCAGCTGAAAAATCCGCAGCAAAAAAAGCAAAGTGTGAACAAGCCCTTAGAACTCCATTCTTGGATCAAATAACCAAGACATTTGGAACGACTTGCAGAAAAGATAGGTTATAAACATAATGTTAGGAGCTTGTATTCTTTTATAATCATATTTAGAAAAATATTTATTGTTTTATAGGGAAGTGAGGCAATAAGTTCTTCGAAAAATTAAGGTAACTATTGGACATAGAGCCTTTTTAAATCATGGCAGAATCTGCTGAGATCTTGACGGAAATAGAAGTAAATAGGGTTTTTCGTACCACATTTAGATGCTTTGGAAAAAAAAATCTCACTGAATAATGAATGTGCTGAGGATTTTAAAATCCAATGCATATTTATTATTGCTGCAGAATATGCACAGAAGAGTAGTGGATTAGCCCTAATAAATTTGGGCTAATCCATACACAAATCCGCTAACACATCTGAGGCAGAAATCTGGGTTTTAGGCCATATGAAAAGTAGGACCAGTTTGCGATTTGCAGATGTGACTGGCTCTATGTGCAGCTCCATGTGCTCGTTTGCATATGAGTTACCATCAGCGTTTCATCGATAATTGTAAATAAATATGAAGCTTCTCCTATCTATTGCATTGTTAATCCCAAACAGCACCTTGATGCCGATTTTCACAGACTTGTGTGGGTGATTTTAATCCGTGATTCCCATAAAAAACGGACATAATGATGTGATTTTTTTCGAGGACATTTGAACAGCCTCATGAACTATAAGGGTTACATGTTCGATCAGTAAAAATCACGGCTAAAATATGTATTTGGGAAATGGGCGTCTGAATGGGGACTGATAGGTGATTGTGCAATCCCTGGTGCACATCGACAGCACATATCCATATAATCTGCTTGTCAGGCCAGTCTCACACGTCCAGATAATTCCGGTACCGGAAAAATCGGTACCAGAGTTATCCGTGTCCGTGTGCTCACGTGGCACATCAGTGTGGCACACATGCGGCAGCCGTGTGCTGCCCGTGTGCCAACTGAGGACCACACGGACCATGCAGGAGACAGCGCTATGGGAGGTGGAGCCGCATATTCATCACTGTAATGAGCGGCACCACATGACCGCTCACACAGGACAAGCTGCCGGCGCTGAGAGGAAGCATTGCGGGAGCTGGGTGAGTATTTTAATGCAGGCGCACAGGGGGTGGGAGGCGGGAGCTGACCATAAACTTTATTTTAAACACAAAAAAACACCAAAAACCTTGATTTTTCATTCCTTCTCTCCAGCGAACGCTGCTGGGGAGAAGGAATGAATGCCGGCTTCAGCACCACACGCAGGGGGGACAGCGCTTACTGTAGCGCTGTTTCTCCTGCGGCGGTACGTGCACACGGAGGAGAGTGCACACTGTTCTCCGTGTGTACATGTGCGGGACGCTTTGCGGACCGTGCTGCCGGAGAAACACAGACATGTCTCCGTGTTTTGCACAGGGACACACGATCCGCGAAAAATCACTGACATGTGCAGAGACACATTGATTTTAATGTGTCTACGTGTGTCAGTGTCTCCGGTACGTGAGGAAACTGTCACCACACGTACCGGAGCCACTGACGTGTGAAACAGGCCTCAGGACGAGCCCTAAGCTTTGGGTTCATGTACAGATTGTCCGAAAACTGCCTAAGTCAATTCTGACCAGCGCAGATTTATGCTTTTTTACCACTCCGTAGCAGATTACTGAGAATATGGCATGGAGTTTTCGACATGGCACACTGACTCCATGACTGGGCAGTAGAAATTCAAAGGCTGCAGACTTTTCACAGTTTTTTCTTCTTGTATTGCTACAATATATGGTTAGCTAAGTAGGTTACAATGCCAGTCCAGGCTTATATAATTAGCAATTGCAAACATATCAATTATTCGTATTTGTGAAATATTTGTCACGCAGAGTTACATAAAATTATTGCTGTCTATCAAGAAGATGCAGATACAATAGAATGAGTGAGCTCAGCAAATCAGGGACTGCTCCAGGATGATGACATTCAAGTGAAGGAGAAAAAAATCATTAATCTTTCCATTGCCTGCAGTCAGTCTGACCAGAATCAGCTTCAACAAGCTAACTTTGCTTACTCACTCAAAAATATGTTTTTCCTGTATTTGTCTTATTGAAAGAAAAGATTGCTGATTCATGCAACATCGATCACACCCTGCAGCAATACTACAGCGCCCTGGGAATGGGGATCGTTCTATAGGTGGCTGAGCTTCGCTGCTGTGGGCATATGTCTCCGCAGACCCTGTCCTAGAGGAACAGGCCATGATGATGCAAATGCTCCTGTCCCTGTTTTATTGAGCACATCTATTTTTGAGCACAAAAAAGTTCTCAGCTGCTGGAAAGGAACAGATCCTTAACCCATTATCCCCCAGGCTATTTTCCGTTTTTACGTTTTCGTTTATTGCTCCTGTTCTTCCCAGAGCCGGAACTTTTTTAATTTTTCAGTCAATATGTACTAGTGTACTAGAAAACGGGAAAAAAATTCCAAGTGCGGTGAAATTGCAAAAAAAGTGCAGTTCCACAGTTTTTTTTTTTACCGTGTTGACTAAATGCAAAAACTGACTTGCCATTATAATTCTCCAGGTTATTACGAGTTCACAGACAACAAACATGTATAGGGTCTTTTCTATTTAAGTGGTAAAAAAAATCCTAAATTTGTTTAAAAAAATGGCGCCATTTTTTGCAACTTATAACATCTCAATTTTTTGTTATCTGGTGGTGGGTAAAGGCTTATTTTTTGTGCGCTGAGCTGATGTTTTATTTGATACAATTTTTGTGTAGGTACAATGTTTTGATCGCCCGTTATTGCATTTTATTGCCATGTAGCGGCGACCAAAAAAACCTAATTCTGGCGTTTTGAATTTTTTTTTTTATGCTGTTTAGCGATCAGGTTAATTCTTTTTTTTATATTGATAGATTGGGCGATTATGAACGCGGAGATACCAAATATGTGTATGTTTGATTTTTTTTTTTTTTTTTTTGAATGGGGCAAAAGGGGGGTGATTTGAAATTTGATATATTTAGCCTCTGCTGCATACAGGCGATGATCAGATTGCCTGTGTGTAGCAGAAATGCTCACCTGCTATGAGCGCCAACCACGGGGCGGCGCTCATAGCAATTTGGCAATGACAACCACAGAGGTCTGCTGCAGACCTCTGCTTGTCATACTGACCCATTGGTGATCCGTGATCAAGTGACGGGGTCACTGATGGGTGGAGCCAGTGACGTGCTTCCTGTAAAGGCAAGTTAAATGCTGCAGAAATTGACAGCAGCATTTACCTAGTTAACAGCCGCGGGTGGATCGCGAGTTAAACTTTTCTGGGGTTAAGTTCTTTTTCATTGGAGTTGCCCATCTAAGGCTAGAAGCAACAGTATAATATTGATAATTGTTGCCAGATCTGTCTCTACTTTGGTTAAAGTGTAGCCTTTTATAGTGGGATCCGGTAAGAGAAAGCACTCCTTCCTTTCAACAATTGGCTGAGCTGAAATTAGCTCTTTCAGACTTAAATACAGTTCCTTAAAATAATAAGATGCTAAGTCTTTGTAGATTAAAAGATGATACTCTTATAATTATTTTTAGAAGCGGTTTCATTCATGCAAAGGCTGATTTTATCTGAACAACTTCTGCTACGTGTCACATCTTCTCAAAGCCAGCAATATAAAGGAGTTAAAAGGTTAGCTGTCAGAATGCAGGCCTTCTGATAAAGGTTATGGTAAGCTGATTTTAGGTAAGACTCGCTGGTTAAGACTTTTCACCAGTTTTGGAATGTTAAAGATCCACTTCCATCAAAGTGTTTATCCTATCAATATATTGCAATCATCATATTATACAGCATTGTGTACGTACAGTTGCTCATTTTGCCTTTCTACCCAGTTAATTTTTCTGTTTCCCATTAGGTCTATGACCTCACTTCTAAGCTCTATGTAGAAATGGAGGTCAATTTTCCCTGTATGAGTCATAAGTCACTGCAAAAGTCCCTGGCAGGGGGAGGAGATGAAGAGAGGAATGATTCTTGAAGGGGAAAGAGACTTCCTGTTTTTACATAGAACAGGGAAAAGAGAAACATTAACTGGGTAGAAAGGTAAAATGAGCAATTGAAAGCACACAGTGCTATATTTTATGATGGCTGCAATATATTAAGATGATAAAAACTTTGAGAGTGCTTCTTTAAACTGGCCAAATCATGGAATAGTGGCTGATGAGCTAAAAAAGGCCAGCACTTTTAATTTTTTCATTTCTTCTCTCCATGGCAGAGATTATAGCCTGTAAAGTTTAAACTTTAATTTTTGCTAAGAGCAAGGTGCTATTAGCAGAAATTCATCTCTGAGGACATTTACATTGCCATTCATAATATTCAACAGAAAAGCAGGTGTGTCCAGCGAGCAGTGAAGGTAAAAATTAACTTTTAATGAAAATAAATTAAAAATATATCCATATATATGGTATCTAGCACTCAGTACACACTGGCTATAGAACTTAATGACGATCTACGCATTTCGACCTCGATCATAACAAAGACCACCAGGTCGAAACGAGGAGATCGTCATTAGGTTCTATAGCCAGTGTGTACTGAGTGCTGGATACCATATATATGGATATATTTTTTATTTATTTTCATTTAAAGTTTCATTTAAAGTTTACCTTCACCACTCGCTGTGACACCTGCTTTTCTGTTGGATTCATTGTGGCTACTTCACCCTGGTCCGTGTGAGGTGTTTGGTGATCACACAGGAGGTCAAGATAAGACAGGGTGAGCTGATTTTTTTTTCTCTACTTCATTCATAAAATTGACCAATACTAAACAGGAGGCTTCATGCAGGGGAAGAACAGAATATGTGCCCAGAGAATGTCAGATTCAGCTTTCTCTGTGTGTTATGGAAAGAATTATAATGACACACAGCCATGTTCAGCCCTGTTCCTTAGGTGATCTCACTGCCAGCATCAGACTGTGATAACAAATGCATGGGGATGGCATTAGAGCAGAGATGTATGTCATTCCAAATGCCTGTTCATCTGCAGCTCTCATCCCACTGCACTGTCAGTGGCTGGGGAGGGGGAAGTAGAAAAGAGCTAACAATGCACTGACATGAGAGCTGTAATGACATGCAGCTCTGCGCTACTCCCTTGCCCAGCATGTAATCACAGTAGATTTCAGCATTAAGATCATTGAGGAGAGCAGACCTACGTGTCATTACTTGTATCAAACAGGGAAAGATGGGTCTGGCCATCTCTTTAGGCATGTTCTTTTTTATCCCTGCATGATGCCTCCTGCTTATAATTGGTCAACATAATGCTGGAGAAAAAGTCAATGTCCATCAAGACGAATTTCTGCTAACATTCCTTTGGTCTGGGGCAAATAGTAGAATCTAAACTTTACAAGCTAATATCTCCATCATAGAGATGAGAAATTAAAAATGAAAAATTGAATTTTTTTTCAGTTCTGAAGGCACTGTTCCATGTTGTTGTCAATTTAAAATCCTATAGCTGTTAAAAGGTATCTTAATTCCTTCAAAGTGAGCAAACCTACTGCTAAATCATGGCATGAAAAAATTAAAAACGCCAGAATTAGGTTTTTTTGGTCGCCGCTACATGGCAATAAAATGCAATAACGGGCGATCAAAACATTGTAGCTACACAAAAATTGTATCAAATAAAACATCAGCTCAGCGCACAAAAAATAAGCCTTTACCCACCACCAGATAACAAAAAATGGAGATGTTATAGGTCGTGAAAAATGGCGCCTTTTTTTTAACAAATTTAGGATTTTTTTTACCACTTAAATAGAAAAGATAAAGTCTGGAAGAAAAAAAGGGAGCCTTGGGTGCTACTGGTTGTGGAAGTCTGGAAAGAATTAAATATAGATCCAATGGGATGAAGACTAGATGAATATTTTAGTGTTAAAAAGTTACTCAAAGGTAAAAAACAACAAACATTGTTGAAATGGGAGGAAAAAAATCCATGCAACGCATTTAATTGCTGGACCAGAGTCTTGATCAGACCAAATGGAAATTAGTCCCTTTAAAGGACACCTACTTTCCATTTGCCCTCTTAGGGTATCATATAAGGCAGTTGCCCATTTAATAGCCATTGGGGACAGTTTCTTGAAACAATGTCTCCAAAAAACTCCCAGTGACCATATATATTACATTGTAATGGGCACCATATCATACCACATTGTTCCTGTAGTGGCTGCTGCAAGAAAAATTTAAAGCCATGGGTGGTGTGGTGGTTCAGTGGTTAGCACTGTTACTTTGTAGCGCTGGGGTCCTGGGTTTAAATCCCACCAAGGTCAACATCTGCAAGGAGTTTGTCTGTTCTCCCCGTGTTTTGTGTGATTTTCGTCCGGGTTCTCCGCTTTCCTCCCACACTCCAAAGACATACTGATAGGGAATTTCAGGTTATGAGCCCCAACAGTGACGATAATGTCTGCAAAGTGCTGTGGAATATGATGGTGATAGAAAAGCATAATAAAGCCACGGCAGCTTTATCAATTGATCATAAGGGTTCTAACCACAGCCAGAGGGACCTTGCTGGTACAGGGACTGTACTTTCAAATATGGATGTGGGAGCAAGACATTAGGCATATGGCATAAATGGTAATTATTTTTTGGTTAAAAATCAATTATGAATGAAAATGTGATTTTATTTATTTTGTAGGAAGTGCAGTTACATGGAAAACCACTATTAATGTACTGGAAATGCAATTGTGAACTCTGTAAATAAATACACACACACACACACACACACACACACACACACACACACACACACACACACACACACACACACACACACACACACACACACACACGTATATAATAGTATTTTATATTAATTAAATATTTTTTAATTCAGCTGTACAAAATGCCAGACATCTAATTATAGGAAAATGAGCTCCATATACTGTTTCACTATACCAGACGTGCAGCAGTGATCTGCCAAGTGCGGTAACATGGTAACCTGAATTAATTGAGCTTGGTATACACTTGGCTGCTAGTACATGGAAATTACAAGAGCCTGCGGGAGTTAGGGCAGGAGTCTCTCGTTTGTGTTGTATTCCTCTGTGTCCTGACTCCCTGCTACTAAGAATATCAGTGTGATCTTCCTTTTCTTTGCACCTTATTAAAATTTAGCTGTTTGTCTGGTTTAAAAATATACTTACTATCAAAGGAATAGTGGTATGGAAACCGATGACTCTCCATTTGTGAGCAGAAGACTTTATCACTCAGCAAGCAGTGCATGCTATGGCCTCTGTAATCACACGTACGAGGCGGAAAAAGACTTGTGAGAACTGATGTGGGAAATGCTGGTTGTACTGAGCAGTCATTAGTGTGATGAACCGCTTATAAGAGGATTATTACTGGGATGTTACCCATACAGACGCAACATACAAAGGCAATGTACGTACGGAAGAGGAAGCAAGGGACCAGTATCTGGACTGTTCTAGGCAATTAGATGTGCGATTGTGGCCACAGTGGGGAACGTATTGTTTGTGGCACAGTCAGTGATTGGCTGCAGCTCTCATATTTCTGTCCCTGTCCTGTCCCCTTTTTTTTTAAGTGATCTTGTCAGGTCTGACTTCCCAAACTGCTACAATAGCGATAATCAGGCAGTTTTCTTTATTTTAAGAAGGTGTTTGTAGGTTACTGACACTGCAATCTTTGAAGAATGAACATTTATCCCACAGCGTTGCATATTCTAATGAGGCAGGACTAGTCCAGCCGGGCGTCTCTTCTCACACACTAGTCCTGCCTCAGATCTTCTAACCATGCCTCCCTGGGTGTGGGTGACAGCTTAGATATGATACTTTTTATGGTAGGACCGCTATGCAGGCTGTTAAACACACCCAAGGACGAATGATTAGAAGATCCAAGATAGTCCTAATCTGGGGGAAGAGATGGCCTACTGGACTTGTCTCATTAGCATATGCATTGCTTCAGGATAAAATTATTTCTGCAAAGATTACAGTGTTAGAAAATGATACCATACACCTGGTTACAATAAAGAATTGAAAGAGAATAAAGAAACCCACATGCATACCGCTATTGTAAAACAAGAGGTACAAAAAATTGGAGTAACAAAAACCACCAATCCAAAGATTGAGGCTTAGAAATAAATTTTTATTAATTAAATAATACAAATTCACATCAATACACATAGGTATAATAAGGAGAAAAAACAAATGAAAATAGGGGAACATCACAGTCCATATCAGAGGAAACAAACCATAGCAACCAACATTATATGTGTAAATTCCTGTGTTAAACCATTATGGCTAAGCATTATGCGTCAAAAAGAGGGCAGCTGTGGTGGGTCCATCCAGTCGTTCCCTAACTATGGGTGAGCATGTTATCCAATACTGATCAGCACATGCTCCATTTGCGCCTTCCATGTATAGGACTTCACATTATCCTGCTTAGCCATAGTATTAACATAAAATGTTGGTTGCTATGGTTTGTTTAATCTGTACAGTGCCTGGGAGGTTGTGGTTGGTGCTGCCCAAAAGGTTGAGTGTCAACAGATTAAGAAACTGACAGAATCAATGAATGGAAGGCTTATGCCTGTTATAGAAAAGAAGGAAATGCATTTATGTTTATTTTGAGTTGTTTTGTTATTATTCTCACTATAACAGATGAAAATAAACAATTGAGACGAGATGTTTTTTTTTAATTTAGTTGCCCAATAATTCTGCGCACTTAGAAAGACAAAACCTCATTTTTATTTTCTTAAATATTCAGATTTTAGGTTTATAACCCCTTTGGATTGACTGACAGCCCTGAATTTGTTCAGTAATAAAATTAATAATTCTAAATACAAATTGTCTAAGGCCGGCGTCACACTAGCGAGTTTTACGGACGTATGAGCGCAGAAAATACGTCCAGAAAATACGCATTGCACACGGCCCAATGATTCTCTATGGGGCAGCTCCTATCTGCCGTATATTACGCATCTATAATATATGGTATGTTACGGCCGTACAAAATCGCATCATGCTGGGTTTGTCACCGTATTGCGTAAAAAATCCGGCAATTAAAGTCTATGAGGGCGAGAAAATTACGGATTACACATGGAGCATGCGTGTGACTTGCGAGAAATACGCACCGGTGTTTTATAGAAAAGCCGGCAATTGAATTACCGGCTTTTCTGCTATCTAGCGCTGCATTAAATATATATATATATGTATACGAAGATAAGTAGTGAATTTGTGCTGTTCCAATTTTTTTCTCCATTATATATATATATATATATATATATATAGACTGTATATATGTTTTTAAGAATATTTGAGCTGATGGATCCATGATATGTCCATTTTGCAAGCCTGCGCGAAAAAAATCGCCGTACGGAAGCCATACGGATGACACACGGATAAATTTGTGCGTACAAATCGCATCCTCGCATTGAATACGGAACAGTGTTTTGGGACAATTACTGCATATTACGGCCATAAAAAACGGACCGTATTTACTTACGCCTAGTGTGACGCCGGCCTCATAATTGTGCACACAGTGTAGATATCTCCCAGATGTTGCCTGTGGTGACATCTGTGAGATATGGAAATTAAAGGGAACATTTTCATTGACTTCTGTTCCTGGAGAAAAAAATAGCGCTATAGGGTCTTATCCGATAAACCTTCAGAATCCAGAATAGCAGATTGTTAACCTGATCCCTAGATTTGTGTGTTTTAGAATGTTATTCAGCTGCTGCGGATCTACGGGTCGTCAAACTACTTTCAATAGAAACCAGGAAGGATTTGTGGACTTGTTCGCGCTGCTGATTATTGAAGACGCCAGTTTCAGAAAATTACACATGGTCTTATTCAACGCGTTTCGAAGTATAATATACTTCTTCAGGAAAAAACCATACAGGCCATACAGACTGAGGAAGAAGTGTATTATACTGTGAAACCTGTCAAATAAAAACACGTCTAATTATTTTTCTGAAATTAGCGTCTTCATGATCAGCAGTGCGAACAAGTCCACAAATCCTTCCTGGTTTCTTCTGTTTTTGTATGGCATTAAAAGGTAATTTAATTTGGATCTGAATTACTTCCATTGTAATATAGGCATAGGTGATATTTTGCTGATTGGTAGGGTTCTGACCACTGGGTCCCCCACCGATCCTAAATCCCGGTCTCTGAGATCCACTCCACTCATTGTCTACAGATCTACTGGAGATAGGGAAGCTCTATACCAAGCTCCAGCAGCCCCTTGTACAGAGGTGATAACTTGGGAAGATTGGAACAACACTTTCAGTGGCAGCTTAAAGGATCTGTGTAGATTGGAGCCAGAAATCAGACATTGCTAGGGTTGAAAATGATAATTTTATTTGATGTCTGTAATTCACCAAAGCTATGATTAAAAAGCTCCACCTAAGTGCTGAAACCAATTCTTGCATATTTTTTTCAGAAACCACACTACTATTGGGGTCATTGGCTGAGCTGCAGTGCCACGCATGGCCTGGGGTAAATAGTGGCACTCTTTTTACGTTAAAAATTCAGATACTTATTTTCTAAACCCAAAATACCAAGTTATGGAATGAGGATGTCTGGAGCAAAAATAAAAAAAAACTTTACATTTTCTCTAAACGGACATGAACATATGAAATTTGTAACGGTTCAATAAGAGGAATAGAAAGGCAGCAGCAGAGCAAATGTAAATGCAATATTTACCACGTATTTGCAATAAAAATCTTCACAAGCTCCGGTGTGATTCTGACAGCGTGCATATGAATGTTATTACTGCCTTTTTCATATAAAGTGGATAATAGTCCCTTGCTATTCCTTCAAATAATAGGACTGAAATATTGGACATACATACAAATAAATGACTCGATCGGCGCATTTACCATTTCCATTCGGGAACGTAAGTTTTGTTCAAGGGTATTTGAGGACACTATTGAGAAGTACAACACAGCCCTAGTACATTTATACTAAAAGCAATGAAAAGGGATATACTCAAAATCTGAAGGGAGATTAAATTCAAAGCCCCGGACTACAAGTAGAGATTCAGGAGCAGAACTCAATTAAAGAACTAATATAAAATATATATTTCTTTTTTTTTTTTAAATTATCTGTCACCGGATTTCACAATACAAACTGTATACATGATCAAATAGATGTCTTAGACCTGATGAGATGGGTGCACTTACGGTATGTGCACACAATGTCTTTTTCAGGCAGATTCTGCCTGGAACTCGTCTGAAAAAGCGCTAAAATATAATGAAAAAAAATGAATATATGAACAGTAATGTAAAACTTACTTGTGCATATGCTCTGTCTTTTGAAACTTCTTTTAACCGGTTCAGGCTTTGAAAGTCGTGAAGTGGCTAACAGAAATGACTGTTCCATTCTTCTGGTGGTCTTAAATATGGAGTTAAAAAAAAAGCCAAACACTTGGGGCGCTGCCGTGTAATAAGTCAGAAAAGACGCCCCAAGGAAAACACCGCCAGTGTCTAAAAGACATCATCTGCACGTATACTTACTATGAAAATCCTCTAAATAACAGCTGTATAATCTTGATTTAAAAGTGAGAGCGAGCTCAGCTATAGAGCGCGAGATCTCCTAATCCCCGATGTAATCTCCCCCACCATCCCAGCTGGACTGACAGCGGAAGCTTGTACTGAGCAGCAGCAGGGAGGACTGACATTGAAGAGAGTCCTATGTGGGCGGAGAATTAGTTTAGACTGGTCATTTGGACATGGATTACATAAGTAAGTACACCAGCCTCAACAGGTCTAAGAAAGCTATTTAATAACGTATACAAGTTTTATTGGGAAACCCAGTGAAAGCTATAAATATTATATATACTGTACATGATAACACGTTTCAGTGCTAAGTAGTAGTGCCAGTGAATGCCCGCAGAATATAGCTGTTCTGCGCTTACATTACTATGCCGCAGTGAGCAGTTAGGTTAGAACACTGTTATTTGGGCATTGTATGGCACTAACTGTTATCGCTGCCGGAGTCGCTAGTAAATTTGTTACAAATTGCCAGTTGGAATCTTAAAGCGGGCAGCATAGGGTACAATGATTCCTCCCAGCTCACAGGGGATATGACAATTTTTCTGATGGTCGTAATAATACTTAATATATATATCTTTTTAGAAATTCTTATTGACATGCAGTGCCCATAGAGTATTTATTTTTATATTATTATTATAGCCTGCTCTGAAGTTTAGAATTCAAGAAATGGAATACAGGTATTGTATTTTATATTTATCCATGGAGTGGTTGTTCCAAGGCAGTTACCCCCCTACTCCTCCTTTTGGGGGTCCGACCACTGGGATTCCGCACAGTCCTGTCTCAATGGAGCGAAGGTCAGGCATGCACACCTTTGCTCTATTCATTGTCTATGGGACTGCCAGAAATAGCTGACCACTGTACTTGGCGATCTCCAGTAATCCCAGAGATAGTGAAAGAAGTGAAGGTCAGGCATGCCCACCGCTGCTCCATTCATTTTCTATGAGACTGCCACAAATAGCTGATCACTGTACTTGGCGATCTCCAGTAATCCCAGAGACAGTGAGTGGAGTAGAGGTCGAGCATACCCACCGCTGCTCCATTTATTATCTATGGGACTGCCAGAAATAGCTCACCACTGTACTTGGTGATCTCCGTTAATCCCAGAGACAATGAATGAAGTGGAGGTTGAGCATGCCTACCGCTGCTCCATTCATTGTCTATGGGACTGCCAGAAATGACTGGTTAATGACTGTAGAATCAATGAGGATCTCTTCTAGACCATTTATATCGATGATCACAGAGAGATATAATACATTTATCCTAATGTTTCTAGCTATTCCCTATCATAAAATTGCTATATTTTTATTGCTGCTTGAACAGTACCTGACTCTTTGGGCATGCACAGCATCGATCACAGCGTGACAATTCTAGCCGGAATACCGCATCACTTATTCGTTTCATGCTCCCAAACAATGTAGGCAGACACACATTTATCATCGCGACCAGAGGTAGGCCAAGAAAGGAAGAGTCTTGCTGACATAGCTGAAATATATTGGAGTCATCACTCTTTCCATGCAGTGTGGCAGGAAAGCAGAGATCGGGAGAGACCTTCATTTTTATTCCTACGTTATATGAATGAATTTACTTGTATAAGAGATGGAGGCAACAGCTTCGCGTAAAATTGCTATTTAGTCATGGCATAATGCCCAAAGGATAGGAACTAATTTCTGTTTTGTAATTTACTTGAATTTTATTCTTACACAATAGGTTATGAAATTTAGTCAGCATAATTTGATTACATAATTTTGTCCATACAGTACCAGATTTATATGCGGAAGGTGACAGGATCTGCTGATGATCTACTGCGTACGGGAATCGGCCTGTAAGGGGTACTCCCTTCACAGCATCAAGGTTTTTGAGGTTGATTCTCTTGTGTTCCCATAAGGCTGAGTTTGCAGCATTTGATATCATATTGTTTTGTTAATAGCTTACCATTGTAAGGCAGGCATGCCTATTGAGTTATTTTATCTAAAAACCTCAATGGTCTCTGTACATTCATACAACTTAATCTCAATTTATATACAACCCCTGGCAAAAATTATGGAATCACCGGCCTTGGAGGATTTTCATTCAGTTGTTTAATTTTGTAGGAAAAAAGCAGATCACAGACATGGCACAAAACTAAAGTCATTTCAAATGGAAACTTTCTGGCTTAAAGAAACACTAAAAGAAATCAAGAACAAAAAATGTGGTAGTCAGTAATGGTTACTTTTTTAACCTTGCATAGGGGAAAAATTATGGTATCACTCAATTCTGAGGAAAAAATTATGGAATCATGAAAAGCAAACAAAAAGACACTCCAACACATCACTAGTATTTTGTTGCACCACCTCTGGCTTTTATAACAGCTTGCAGTCTCTGAGGCATGGACTTAATGAGTGTCAATATACCTATAATGTGGGCACTCAAAGTAAATGCTCCGCCATTGCAAATGATCACAAAAACCAAAGAAGAAATGGACGCCAAAGCCAAAATAAAATTAACAACTTTATTGGAAGACTTAAAACAATACATAAATAAACAAGTAAATATACATAAAACCGATGCAATAGAAAAAATGAAAGGCAACACTAGTGCCACGTACAAAAATAGCAAGCTGCCCAGCAAAGAAAGGTTGGTGTATCTTAGTCCCACAGGAGTATACAAAAAATGCAATAATAAGCTTATATAAGCCTTAGATACTGGTGGTGACAAGACCAACCGGACAATAAATCAGGATTATTCATGTAGTAGCTTTGCTGCTAATAATCAGGTGCGGGGAGAGACTGAGTGTGCAAATATAAATAAATAAATAATTAAATACCATACAGAATCCAATATAAAAAGTAATGATGCGGCTAACAAGCCCTATCCTGCCAAACCATCCTCAGCACATCAGTGCACATATATAGGGAAAGTCCCGAAAGGGTATGAGGGAAAGACAGTACACTTACCAAATATTAGATGCACACACAGAGTCCCCCTGCGACCGTACGTGGACAGAGGAGCCCCGACGCGCGTTTCGCAAATGCTGCTTCCTCGGGGGGGCGCTCAAAGCGTGTCAAACAGTAGTCTTCATCAATCTGGCTCCAACTTTCTCTGATTGCTGTTGCCAGATCAGCTTTTCAGGTTGGAGCCTTGTCATGGACCATTTTCTGACATGCAGCCCCTTATCATTAATGACTGGAAATTTGCATGTTATTCTTCAGGCAGATTCGCGATTCCTCACTGAATATGACTTTCATCCAGTCATTTACAGTCCACGATTGCTTCTCCTTAGTCCTTTGTAACCTTGTTTTTTTTGTTTAGGTGTTAATTATGGCTTTCGTTTAGCTTTTCTGTATGTAAATCCCATTTCTTTAGGCGGTTTCTTACAATTCGGTTACAGACGTTGACTCCAGTTTCCACCCATTCGTTCCTCATTTGTTTTGCTGTGCATTTCCTGTTTTGGAGACATGTTGCTTTAAGTTTCCGGTCTTGACGCTTTGATGTCTTCCTTGGTCTACCAGTATGTTTGCCTTAAACAACCTTCCCATGTTGTTTGTATTTGGTGCAGATTTTAGACACAGCTGACTGTGAACAACCAACATCTTTTGCAACATTGCATGATGATTTACCTTCTTTTAAGAGTTTGATAATCCTCTCCTTTGTTTCAATTGACATCTCTCGTGTTGGAGCCATGATTCATGTCAGTCCACTTGGTGCAACAGCTCTCCAAGGTGTGATCACTCCTTTTTAGATGCAGACTAACGAGCAGATCTAATTTGATACAGGTGTTATTTTTGGGTATGAAAATTTACAGAATGATTCCATAATGTTTTCCTCAGAATTGAGTGACTCCATAATTTTTACCCTATGCTTCGTTTAAAAAAGTAACCATTACTGACTACCCCATTTTTTGTTCTTGATTTCTTTTAGTGTTTCTTAAAGCCAGAAATTTGCCATTTGAAATTACTTTAGTTTTGTGCCATGTCTGTGATCTGCTTTTTTTCTACAAAATTAAACAGCTGAATGAACATCCTCCAAGGCCAGTGATTCCATAATTTTTGCCAGGGGTAGTATAATGGCTAAATAGGCAATTCACATATAACCAATGTTGTCTTATCTCCAAAAAATGACTCCAAAGTACCGGCCAATGTCTCCCTCCTGTCTAACTTCCTGCCCACTGCCTATTGTCAAGTGAAATCCATCTCCAGTGGGAAAGACACAGACGGCTTATTGGAAGTGGAAACTGGTTTTGTCTCTCAGCTTCTGTTCTGCTATCTGCTGTCTCAGGCAAAAAGGAAAAAATTTCCTGCTCCTATATTGCTGGCAAAATGCTGATGAAGAAGGACTGCTCACTCATAAAGAACATGTGGTAAGTTGGAGAGGATCAAAGTGGGAGTAGTTTATAGACATATTAGGATGGTATATCATAGAATGTTAGAGTTGGAAGGGGCTTCAACAGTCATCATGTCCAACTCCCTTCTCAATGCAGGGTTCACTAAACCATCTCATACAGATGTCTGTCTAGCCTCTTTTTGAAGACTTCCATTGAAGGAGAACTCACCACCTCTCGTGGCAGCCTGCTCCACTCATTGATCACCCACACTGTCAAAAATGTTTTTCTAATATCTAATCTGTAGCTTCTCCCTTTCAGCTTCATTCCATTGCTTCTCGTGTTTCCATGTGCAAATGAGAATAAGGATGATCCTTCTACACTGTGACATCCCTTCAGATATTTGTAGACAGCTATTAAGTCTCCTCTTGGCCTTCTGTTTTGCAAGCTAAACATTTTCACATCCTTTTACGGTTCCCTGTAGGACATAGTTTGCAGTCTGCTCACCATCCTGGTAGCTCTTCCCTGAACTTGCTCCAGTTTCACAATGTCTTTTTAAAAATGTGGTGCCTAGAACTGGACTCAGTATTCCAGGTGAGGCCTGACAAAGGAGGAGTAGAGGGGGATAATTACTTCTCAATAATTACTTCTAGACTCTATGCTTCTCTTAGTACATTCCAGAACAGTATTTGCCTTTTTTGCTGCTGCATCACACTGTTGACTCATGTGCAGTCTGTGATCTATTATTATATCCAAGTCTTTTTCACATATGTGCCAAAGGCAGTTTTAACTTGTTGTGAGGGTTAAGGTCAGCAAGACCATGCCTTTAATCTGCTTTTGAGGTACAATTTAAATTAGTCAAGTTCAGTAGCTGTACAGTTTTTGTGGTGTCAGGTACTGGACCTATTCTAATGGATATGTTGTCATTAAGAGAAAATATAATGGTTGAAACATATATCAGATGTGTAACATTTTTCAAAAACACAGACTTTTTTTCAAAGGAATGTAATGTATATGTTAAAGAAATCAATAAGATTTCTTTAAAATACACCAGTTTCACACAGGATTCATTTAAAGAGAGAGAGAGAGTATTCAAAAAGATATAAATAAACTGGAGCAGTGGGCAGCAACTAACAGAATGGTTTTTAACATGGAAAAATGCAAAGTACTACATCTGGGCAATTAAAATGAAAAAAGCATATACAGAATGGGAGGAATAGGGATAAGCAACAGCACATGTGAAAAAGACTTGGGTATACTAATAGATCATAAACTAAACATGAGTCAACAGTGTGATGCAGCAGCAAAAAGGCAAATACATTTCTGGGATGTATTAACAGAAGCATACAGTCAAGATAATTATTGCAATCTACTCCTGGTCAGGCCTCATCTGGAATACTGTGTCCAGTTTTGGGCACAACATTTTAAAAAAGACATCAACAAACTGGAGCAAGTTCAGAGAAGAGCGATCAGAATGGTGACCGGTCTGCAAACCATGTCCTATAAGGAACTGTTACAGGATTTGGGAATGTTTAGCTTGCAAGAAAGAAGACTGAGAGGAGACGTAATAGCTGTCTACAAATATCTCAAGGGCTGTCACATTGTAGAAGGATTATCTTTATTCTCATTTGCACATGGAAAAACTAGAAGCAATGGGATGAAACTGAATGGGAGAACACAGATTAAATATTAGAAAAAACTTTTTAACAGTGAGGGTGATCAATGAGTGGTACAGGCTGCCACGAGAGGTGGTAAGTTCTTCAATGGAAGTCTTCAAACAGAGGCTGGACAGACATCTGTCTGGGATGATTTAGTGAATCCTGCTTTGAGCAGGGGGTTGGACCAGATGACCCAGGACGTCTCTTCCAACTCTACCATTCTATGATTGTATGATTTTTTTTATTTACAGTAGAAAATAGAGTAGATATACTGTAACAGATTACAAAAATATGGGTTACCTTAAATCTTGAGTAGAGATGAGGGAATATCTTCGACTCCCTCCTTATTCAGCAAGATACACTCCCTGACAGAAGTTATGTTGCTTATCCATGTTATGTAAATAAAAGCTTATAACCTGACGTTAAATTCATCCATTGGTTCATTGGTTGTATAAATTATTCTTTTGAAAGCTGAAACCCTCCGAAATGTGGTTTAGGTTAAAAAAATAAATTGGCATCAATGCAGAAATATTGATCAGTTAATGGACACAGAATGGTCAGATTTTGGCTAGAAGTAAACCTCTGCCATATAAAATATTCAACAAATAAATTTGAGTGCTGCTGATTTAAACTTTCATCTAGTGCATCCGTTTCAGCCAGCACATCCTTGCTTATAGCTGAGAAAAAGTCATTCATCCGAACAGCACTATGGAATATCATGGGTCAGTGTGTGGTCCGTGTGCCATTCGATCAAATATTGGTCAGCACATGTAAGATTTACACACTCTTCTGCAGGAGCCCTTAGAAATAATGTTGATTTGTATTCCTCTATATCTAACTAGATATACAAAATAGAAATACAATATTAGTAAACTTAAAATATTGAACATCTATAGGAACATGTATATACTGTATATATGTGTGTGTACTGACTGTATTTACACACTCTACACATATTCTAAGTTTAGGTTTCTTAATATTATTTGTTTCAGTCTCTCCATTGGGAATGCTTTTGATGTGTCACTTGGCCTGTACAGCAGCTGCCCCCAGCATGCTCCAGCCACCTGCCTAATTAAAATGCATATCCCCCCACACAAGAAAAATAAAAACTAAATTCACATTTTTTATTCATGATGTGCAGCTCATTTTTAGAAAAACTGCATAAATAAGTTAATAATTGTATTCCATAATTTAGACTTTTTTTGGTGGCAAGATTACCGTAACTCTACATGCTGTACTTTTCTTGCCATCGAAGATGACAAAATTTCCAATGCATGATCCAAACCATTTTTCTGCATATTTTACTCATGTACTTTAATAGGAAAGTTTTGTTTCTGTATTATTTGAATACACACTAGTAAACCTACTAAGCGAATGTACACTTTTTGACACTGGCACTGCCGTCAAATTTTCAGAGGCAAAGCTGCTTCAGAAAAGTGCTGGCGGTCGTTTTTCTTAAGAGGCTTCGCTGGTGGTTTTTGCCATCAATCTTGCTGCCGCTCAGCCGCTGGCGTATTTTACTATGTACTTTCGAGAATCGAGAGTGGGCGGCTTCCAAGCAGAAGTCACCCGAAGACCGAAGAATGAACATATCGCTACTTTTAACAGCTTCAAGGTTTCTGAATCCTGAAGCAATTAACAGACATGACATAAGGCGTTTTGATATGGCCGTGCAATATGTTCCATAACATATTAGAGAAGCCATGGAAAAATGGTTTTCTTGGAGGAATATGCATTTCTACAATGTCTCTGTCATTGCAGATTGCCAAACTCAGACATAGCGTGTGCTTTGTTGACTGCTCGAGTGTTCCCTGATGATATGAGATTTGCAAACTGGTGGTCAAATTCTAACTCGCGTCTATCCACTTCTCTCAATAGAACCTTGAGAGAAGCATGAAATGTTAGAAGGTGTGTGATTGCCAGTAATTTCCGTCACGTTATGTTTCTCTAGTAGGCAAAAGCATAGAATCCTGACTGTGTGCATATTGTACAATGTCAGGATTCGGCAATCTGGAGGCAGTGCAGTAATATATGCTTAGGCCCCCCAAAAAGTTTGTGTATTTTACTGTAAATAAGAACTGAAGAAAATATATTAACATGTAACTGTTAGCAGAACTATAAATAATGGCTGGAGATCATCTTCAATGGCGTTATTTTATGCTTTTATTCCTGTAGCCTGTTCTTTGAGGAATGCACACTAACATGGAAATCATTTTTGAAGGATACAGCAGGTGTAAGGTGCACAGGGCGGCAGTCATGGGCGAGGGGTTGCTGTGTTCCCACACCCTGGCACCCTACAAATAAATGGTGTCCTGATTCTTCTATGCGATGAGTGTGCTGTGTAACACTGAGGTTTTGGTTGCTGTCTCCAGTTCTTCAACTTCAGTAACCGCAACACACATTAGGGGATATCAAATTTGTTTTATAATAAAGAAGTTTACTTATCTGTCCATTTTCATCATAATGAAACGCACAATATTGAGCACAAACTTTTCTGTTTTCAAAGTCTGTAGCAGAGCAGGTTCTGATGTCCGCTGCTCACTTGCCCTGAGCTATCCCTTTCCTCTCTGGCACCTCTGAATACTGGGATACTTTGTCCGGTTCTGCAGCTTCCATGAGTCCCATCCCAACTCCCTTATGTGAGTCTCCGTCTGACTATCTCTCCTAGGAGGATATTGAGGCACGCTTTTCAGTACCTCAATTGGACCGAAGGGCTCAGACGTTTCAGGAACGTTCGCTCCGAGTTTATGGCTGACGTTCTCTTGCTGCTGTACAGCCCTCAGACATCCAACTACTGCTCTCTCTCCACTAACCAGGAAGTGTTCTTCTTGTTAACTGACCTTGCCCTACCCACACTGGGGCTGTTCCTAAACACATTAACTTTTATATCCTAATCCTGTCTACTTCCTCAACTTATTGTGCCCAGCACTGCACTATACCCAATCCTATCTTATAGCTAAATATTATGCCCTATGTACAATTCTTATCCTTTCCCTATATCCAGTATATTTATCAGAACACATTGAGTTATCCACATATTATAGCAATACACTAACTGTGCACCTTGGGGCGTATAAGGTTCTATGCAATATAAAACACTTTTTCGTATGCACGGGTTGTAACCATTTTTCTAATCAACAGTGAAGTGCATGACTCTCCTGGTAACCCTCTTACACTACAATCATTTTGATCATATACTAGTTTAATCCAGAAAAAATCTCCCCATTGCATAAATGATGATATCCCCATGTATCTGATTAGATTAAGGCTATGTGCACACGTTGCAGATTTGGGTGCAGAATTTTCTGCACAAAATCTGCATCTCTGGCAGAAAACGCAGGTGCAGATTTGATGCGTTTTTCTTGCAGATTTTGTGCATTTTTGTTGCGGATTTTGTGCGTATTTCATGCGTTATTTACCCCTTCGGATTTCTTTAATGGAAGGGTGCAGAAACGCTGCAGATGCGCACAAAAGAAGTGACATGCTCCTTCTTTCAATCCGTTGCGTTTTCCATGCAGAATTGTCCGCACCATTAGCACAGCATTTTTTTTCCTATTGATTTACATTGTACTGTAAATCACTTTGCGGATCTGCAGTGTTTCGGCGCAGAAATAAACGCTGCGGATCCGCAGTAAATCCGCATCGTGTGCACATAGCTTTAAATTGTGGTCATCGTCAATCCATTTCACAGCATGTGTTTTTATACTCATTCTACTTATATATAAACTGATGTAACAGCACTTGTTACATGTTATGGGCTGTCTCAGTCTTGTGAAAGCCTTAGGGTCCATTCACATGGACTGACCAGTGGCAAAGTTCGACTGCCGATCCGTAAAAAGTTTAATAGCCTGTTTACACAGGCATACCAAATACCAAAGTAAACTATGTGCTCTGAACGATCTGTAGGATGCATTGAGACATCCGTATAAATCAGTCAGAGATTGGACTGTAATGCACGTGACTGCTTCATAGTAATAATTGCTCTCAGCAGTACATCATCCTGTGTAAACAGAATTGACACTGCCGAGAACCATGGCAGAATAAGCGCACTCCAAGGGTGCATTGAGACGACTGTATAAATTGGTCCGAGATTGGACCGTAATGCACAGACTGACTGCAGGTCTCCTGACCCGAATTTGACAGTTTCATAGTTGTATATAAAGCTGTCATGCTTGGATCGGGAGACCCATGGCCAGTCCGGACCGATTTATAGAGACGTCTGAAGATCATGGGCCACAATAAAAAATCTACAACTGGGCAATCCACTTTTACAGGTCTTTAAGAATACTAGTCTTCTCATATAGAACCAAGAAGACCTTTTGGACCTCATTGTGCTTTTTGGCCTAGGTGTGGCTGCAGCTTTAAAGTGTCCGAGATTGGTAGTCGTGACCGAGCTGTTGTCCGGTTGCACTCTGACACTTTACAGACAAGAGGTCTCCCAGTCCTAGTATGATGTAGGGTGTGGGGTGCATCACACTCACTTGTAGGCTAAATGTCTCTGCTGTCTCCAGACTTCCATAATCATGAGCCACTGCAAACAATGCATGGGAAACCAAGTCCTTTTCAACAAACTTTTACTAAACAGTCCAAGTTCATCAAGTGGGTACATGTGGGATAGGGCACAGCAATTCGCACTTCCTTCCTCCTTAGTACAGCTCCTCTTTTGTCTTGTCACCTGTTCTTTCTGGACTACTCCAAAGCCCGCTGACTCCATCAGCCTCAGGGATTTGTTGTCCGGAAGTCCACCCAGGACCGGCCATCTGCCACCCTCCTACATAGTTCCACCTTCAACTTGTGATGTCAGAAGACCAGACCCATTTCATGGTACCTGGCACGAGCCCTAGGCTCCAGACGCTGTTGGAACGTCCATCAGGGATCTCCATCTGGTCTGTGGCTGCCTTGAACGTTTGGCCATGCTGCCCCTAGCAAAACACCCCACCTGAACTTGAACTACACTGAATACTTCACTGGCTGACACTGATCTCTCTCTTACAAGGAAGTGTCCCCCTTTTAGCAGTCCTAGTGCCCACCCACTGGGCTAATTGTATTCTTAACCATTTCCTATCTTACATGCTAAACCTACTTTTTAATGGACCACACTGGGACTGGGTTGCGGATAGCAGTGGGGGTACCGCAGGGGTCGTGTTGGGCCAGCTTTTTTTAAACATTTATTAATGACCTTGTAGGGGGCATACAGAGTAGAATTTCAATATTTGCAGATGACACTAAACTCTGCAGGGTGATCAATACAGAGGTGGACAATTTTATATTACGGGAGGATTTATGTAAACTAGAAGCTTGGGCTGATAAATGGCAAATGAGCTTTAATAGGGATAAATGTAAGGTCATGCACTTGGGCAGAAGAAATAAGATGTATAACTATGTGCTTAATTCTAAAACTCTGGGCAAAACCGTCAATGAAAAAGACCTGGGTGTATGGGTGGATGACAAACTAATATTCAGTGGCCAGTGTCAGGCAGCTGCTGCAAAGACAAATAAAATAATAGGATGCATTAAAAGAGGCTTAGATGCTCATGAGGAGAACATAATTTTGCCTTTATACAAGTCACTAGTGTGACTACACTTAGAATACTGTGTACAGTTCTGGTCTCCGGTGTATAAGAAAGACATAGCTGAACTAGAGCAGGTGCAGAGAAGAGCGACCAAGGTTATTAGAGGACTGGGGGGTCTGCCATACCAAGACAGCTTATTTACCGTATATACTCGAGTATAAGCCGAGATTTTCAGCCCATTTTTTTGGGCTCAAAGTCCCCCTCTCGGCTTATACTCGAGTCATACCCAGGGGTCGGCAGGGGAGGGGGAGCGGGGGCTGTCTAATTATACTCACCTACTCCTGGCGCGGTCCCTGCAGGTCCCTGGCTCCCCGGTGCCCCAGCTTCTTCCTGTACTGAGCGCTCACATGGTACCGCTCATTACAGTAATGAATATGCGGCTCCACCTCCCATAGGGGTGGAGCTGCATATTCATTACTGTAATGAGCGGTAACGGTGACCGCTCAGTACAGGAACAAGCAGCAGTGCCAGGGAAGCAGGGACTGCACAGCGCCAGGAGCAGGTGAGTATAATGGGGAGGGGAGCGCAGCGCTGCGCGATATTCACCTGGTCCTCGTTCCAGCCGCCGCTCCATCTTCAGCGTCTTCTGCAGTGACGCTCAGGTCGGAGGGCGTGGTGACATGGTTAGTGCGCTCCCTCTGCCTGAACGTCAATGCAGAAGACACTGAAGACGGAGGGGCGCCGGAATGAAGTCAGGTGAATATTGAAAGTGCCGTGGGCCTGAGCGACGGAGAAGTGAGTATATGATTTTTTTTTTTATCGCAGCAACAGCAAATGGGGCAAGTGTCTGTATGGAGCATCTTATGGGGCCATAACATTTGTGCAGCGCATTATATGGGGCAAGTGTCTGTATGGGGCCATAATCAACATTTCTGCAGCACTATATGGGGCAAGTGTCTGTATGGAGCATCTTATGGGGCCATAATCAATGTTTGTGCAGCACTATATGGGGCAAATATCTTTATGGAGCATCTTATGGGGCCATAATTAACGTTTGTGCAGCATTATATTGGGCAAATGTGTCTATGGAGCATCTTATGGGGCCATAATTAACCTTTATGCAGGATTATATGTGGCATATTTTAATATGGAGCATCTTATGGGGCCATCATGAACTGTATGGAGCATTATATGGGGCTCCTGATTCAATATGGATATTCAAAAACACTTAACCTACTGATGTCTCAATTAATTTTACTTTTATTGGTATCTATTTTTACTTTTGACATTTACCGGTAGCTGCTGCATTTTCCACCCAAGGCTTATACTCGAGTCATTAAGTTTTCCCAGTTTTTTGTGGCAAAATTAGGGGGGTCGGCTTATACTCGGGTCGACTTATACTCAAGTATATAGGGTAGTTTGGAAAAACGAAGGCTAAGGGGTGATCTTATTACAATGTATAAATACATGAGGGGACAGTACAAAGACCCTTCTAATGATCTTTTTACTCGTGAACCTGAGACGGGGACAAGGAGTCATCCTCTACGTCTGGAGGAAAGAAGGTTTAATCATAATAACAGATGCGGATTCTTTACTGTAAGCGCAGTGAGACTATGGAACTCTCTGCTGTTGTAACAACCCTGCCGGCATCACTGCATGACCTCCCATTCCCCACCTGCCTTACACACCAACTTACTCACTACTCCGGACCATGCTGTGTATTTTTTTCTTCTGCCAGTTCCATACTGGGTGCCTCTTGTCTCCTGCCTGCTCTTGCATACTTCCTGGCTGTGTGCATAGGGGGCGGCGCCAGCACTCCCTAGCTCTTATTGAGTCAGTGTGCACCTTCCTAAGGTGTCCCCAGCCATTTGTCAAGAGGCCTCAGGTAGTTAGGGCATCCCTGCCCATAGGAGGATGCCTGAGCAACTTTATCCCTCAGTCAGTGTCTTGCTGCTGAGGTGCCGGGTCCTGTCTTGTTTCTGCCTTCTCTGGGGGCTGCATTCCCAGACCTGTTACAGTGCGCTTTGTGTCCTATGTTTCTGCCTCCCTTAGCGCTGCATATTCAGGCCTGTGTCCTTGTCCAGTATCTGTTCCCGTGTCCGTCCTTGTCTGTACTGTGTCCTATTCCTGTACCTAACCTTGTCTGAACTTAGTCCTAACCTCTGTCTGTTTGTCTCCATGTCTGTGGCTTCCTTTCCCTGCTGTGAGTATTCTCGTGTCCTCTCCGTCTGCCCTGCTCTTGTCCCTTGCTCTGCGGTCCTGCTCTGCTCTCGCTCTACGGTCCCACTCTGCCTTGCATCCGCTCCTTGTGGTTCTGCCTTGGTTCAGCTCCTGTTCTGTTCTCCACTCCACAACCTTGCAGTCCTGCTCTACTTCCGTTCTGCAACCTGCGGGTCAGGTCCCTACCTGTACCTATATACCCTCCAGTCTGAACAGGTCCCTACCTGTACTCATATACCCTCCTGTCTGAACAGGCCCCCTACCTGTTTCCATATACCTGCCCGTATTTCTGTCCCTACCAAGTCAGTACCTGTCCTGCCAGAGTACCAGCCGTGCCCGCCTGCCAGAGTCTCAGCCGTGCTCACCTGCCAGTGTCTCAGCCGTGCCCTCCTGCCAGTGTCCCAGCCATGCCCATGCTGAGGCCACCCAAAATGGAGAGATGATCAAAATATAACCTCTGTAGCCTACCAAAGGAACAACCAAATGTGCCCAAAAATGAAAAGGGGCGGGGTGTAGATTCTGCCATGATAAAAAGGCCAGGGGAAGTAGCTCACGTGAATGTAATATATTCTAATTAATTATGTCCCGTGGTTCTATGTAGTCCATAAGAATAAAAAGTCTAATTTTTTGTTTGTCCACAGAAAAGGTAGAGATGAAGAGATGTTATGATGATCTACTGGCCACCAATAGTGCCATCCATATCCGGACAAGAATAGATCCCCTCAAGGAGGCTGGGAAACGAATGCCGATCCTTATAATGCAAAGGTGGGGAATCTTTATTTTGCCAAGGGTCATTTGGATATTTACACCATCCTTCGGGGGCCATACAAATTGTGTGCTAACTCCGCCCACAAACTATGCCGTGCCACTGCACTGGTTTCTGTTGTAAAGTGACGTTTGAATAAAACTTTGCATCTTAAAGGACCGGTGAGTGCCACCTTCTCTTCACTTTATGCATTATATGGATTAATTTGTGGTGAGTACCCAGATCCTGTTGGTGTGACTGCTAGACCCATTCTTACTACACAGGGAAACACATATGTTCTTGGTGCCTTCTTTTCTTTCTTTTACATATGATCTTCTAGTAGGATGAATAAGGTTCTTCATTGAGGGTGTGACAGAAGCTTTTCTGCTGGGAGACTGATTCAGTAATCCGAAACATTTGGCTCAGACAGAAAAGTACATTGTATTTCATCTCGGCTTGTGACATTATCTGTGGAGAATTTTCTTAGAAATTAGGTAGAGATTTTTTAGGAAGAATCAAACCAAATAATCCTCTTCATAACACAATATCATGCAACATTTTCCAGACATAGCGCAAACCTGAAGTAGAGAAATGTGCAATGCACAACACATTAACTACTTTAAGGGGCATGTTGTTAAGTGACGGCATACCGCTATGATATTCTATCATGATTTAGACCTCTGGGATCATCACTGATTCCGAAAATGAGGTGGCTGCAGCATTTTATCACTGTATTCCTTCACTGTTTTCCCCTGCAAGTCTCAGAAGGGGAGACGTCAGTAAACCAGTGCTGTGGCTAATTTACTATTAGGGTAGGTTCACCTGACCAGATTTCATCCGACTTTTCATCAGACTTTGATTAGAGTAGCATCAGTTTTTTTCGAACATGGAGAGAAAAAATAAGTTTCTCCACCTCCGCCATTCTGTTAGTCCGTGAAAATTGTGCCGTAATCGGATGTCATCTGAGTTTGATGTGATTTTTTTTCATGGACACATAGACTTGCATTGAGCTGACACTCAAAATCGGACATGTCTATGATTTTTTTTGCTGACCATTCGGTCAAAGAAAAAAATCGGACATGTACATAGCTCCATAGAACATCATAGGTATGAGTACTATCCATGAAAGCCACGGATAGGACTCATACGAAACAAAATTGGTTGTATGCCAAAGCCCTGAGATTTATTGGGGGACCCTCACCAAACCTAAAGTGATGGCATCCTTCACTTTACAAGCTAGGAATATTCCTTTAAATGTCTTGTAAAAAGACAAAATATGTTATCTTCTGATCAGATGTTTGTAGCTGTCTGACGGACAAGATTAGCTCCTGGGTTCCCTTGAGGCTGAGAGTTAGGTCGGGATCACACTTGTGAGAAACTCGCACGAGTCTCGCATCTCAATACCCGGCACTGCCGCTGGCACTCGGACCGGGGCGTTCAGCTGCATAGAAATACATGCAGCCACATACTCCAGTCCCGAGTGCCGGCGGCAGTGCCGCGTATTGAGGTGCGAGACTCGTGCGAGTTTCTCACAAGTGTGATCCCGGCCTTATGTGCCAAATCTATCTTCAGTATAATCCCTTACTAATGTAAAACATGTATATATCATTTTGGAAAGGGTTATCACAAAAGTGAGAGGACTGATAGGTATTTATACAGAGTGTATACATGAATGGACACTTGTCTCATTGATAATGACAGCTGCTGAGGAATATTTGGGTACTTAGACCACCGGAAAGCTGGCAGCACATTCTCCAGTGGTGCCTAGGCAGTAATTGCTGTCATTCTCTATCTTCATAGAAAAAGAAAGGTGTAGGAACGCTGTACAGATTGTCAGAGCACTAGTCACTACCCTTATGTAGATTCCCACTTTCTATGAGCTACATCCTTATGACTGAGTTTGGGCACTCCAGATCATGTTTGTCGTCTTGTGTATATATATCTATCTATCTATATCTATCTATATATATATATATATATATATATATATATATATATATATATATATACACATATATCTATATCTATCTATATATATATATATATATATATATATACATGACAGATCTATGATATCAGTAAGGAGCCACACAGAAAGAAGTATTGCAGCATGGGCAAAATGTTCAAAGTTGTAGAGAAATTAGCCTTTTTTAGACATTATCCAGACTCCGTGGCATTTTCCATCCATCTCAGACTATGGAATTTATAAGAGAAAAATACGATTGTTTTTACTTGCCGCTTTGACTCCTGGTCTCGCCACCTTTCTCGGACAGTTTGGTGCATTGAAAGCCATTGACACAGCTGGGGTTTTGAAATTTGTTGAAGGTTACCATTATTAAAACCAGCCAAAGGACACTGGAGGTAATAAAACATTGGGGATCATTGACGTTTTCACAAAGTGTTCTCCAAAGATCATTTTTCAGCACAAAGGCAATTATAAAATTGATAAAGCATTAATCTGTAACCCTGTAGATTTATTTAGAAGGACATTATAGAGATAGTACTCAACATTCCTAGAATTTGTAGATCTAAATCCAGCATTGGTTTCTGTTGGTAATCACGCTTTGTTAAAAAAATCAATAAATCAGTCATCTGATATGGATATATTATGGCTCTGTACAAGTTCCTAGCCGGCCTTGTGGTGTGGAACCAAACCGTGTTGACTGGAGAGCAGAGCATCTTTCCAAATGAGAGTATATGGCAGTGTTGGACGGAGAATTGCCTGAGCTCTCAGACAAGAACAAACCATGTCATTCTGATATCCACATAACTACGATGAAGATAAAATTATAAAAGTTCTGCCCCCCCAATAAATACATTTGGTGCAATTTCCTGGTGGGAGGTTGTATGCTGCACCCAAACCTCTGGATCTTAAATGATTATTCTGTCCCACTCCCTGGTACATGACAACATTTTATGTTTTACTGTTCATGTAATCCTGGAAATCCCCTAAAGCACAAATAAGTATTTAATGAAAACAGTTGTAGATAATAAATATATTTTCATGTACCAATTCAAGTTTATTTCTACTACCAACCTTCAACAATAATAGCTCATTTTTTATGCTGAGCAGAATAAAGGGAAACGGTCACCATTGTTTTTGCTGTCTAATCTGAGAGCAGCATGATGTAGATACAGAGACCCTGATTCCTGTGATGTGTCGCTTGCTATAGTTTTGATAAAATCAATTTTTTATTAGCAGGAGACTATCACTAGTAAACTTGCTGAAAAATTGTCCTCCATATTCATGATGTGTGTATAACCACGTCCTCACCACTGATTCGCCGCTTTCTGCCTATGCACAGTGTACACAGAAAGCTGCGGGTTGGGTTATACAGAGCTCAGCGTTCAGAGAACTAGTAGATCTAAGACAGCTAAAACTGTGATTTTATGAAAAATACAGCAAGCAGCCCAGTAAGTGACACATCGTTGGATTCAGGGTCTCTGCCCCTACATCATGCTGCTCTCAGATGTGGCAGCAAAAACCAAGTTCCATTTTAAAACTTTGAAGAATAGCAAAAGTATACCCAGGCTACAGAGATGGGGAAATGCTAGTTATGTATAATAGAGGAGCAGGCCTTGATACTGCTGATTTAGGTAATTGGCAGGAAGTTTATGTGAAGCATTGCCAAATTTCCCACATATTTTGTATACTGTATCAGAGCTAAACCTTGTGCAATCAGACGTCGGCACCCTCCCTGAGTACCACTCTGTGTCCATGCAGGAGCTGATGTTCGTGCATACCTCATATTTTACCGCTGCCTGAGTAAACAGCACATACCTGCTGACACTAGGGCTCCCAATTCCGCAGCAGCTCTTTATTTCAGTTTACATTCCTCTGACATCTGTCAGTAGTAGATTGAAATTATAATAGAAAAGCATATTCATACTAGAACATATACCAGTGTTCTCCAGCCAGTGGCACCGCAGAACTCGTACCGTGTCCTGTCGGGGCATGCTGGACGCTGCAGTTATTTTATCTGGTTAAGAGCTAAACATTGTAGAGAACCAATACAGACATACTGTATATCCCATAATTATAAATGTTATAAACATGTAACAGTGCCCATTAGTGTCCCTAAATTAGTGATATTCGATATGCCCCATTTGATGACCAATCAACAATGCCCCTTCTAATAATTGGGTCATGAATAGAGTTAAGCGAATTATTAAAAATTTGATTCCGATTATGATCACAGCCGAACGTCATTGGAGTCAACGGAAGTAGAAATGAACGAATATGTTTAGAACTGATCATCAAACATACTGTACATTCGGCATGAATAGGGCACCAATATGGCACAAATATGGTAAATTCAGATTCCGAACATATTCACTCAATTCTAGCCATGAAGCCATTGGTGGGTCCGCGATGGCAGCAGTGATTAACTTGTGCTTCCCTTGCAATGGCAAACATGCTACTATCTAGAATGAAATCTATTCAATTCAGCTGCCATAACTGACCTAGAGGTAACTCAGGAAAAAAGTTTTAGGAGTCCAGGAGGTCTCCTATTTTTTTGTAGCAATGCATACTAGAAGCAATCACGGGACAGTAGTTCTAATTGAAAAAAATAATCATTGCTAATTTGGGACTTTTCAGATTTAATTCCAGAGTGTGACAAGCTTTGGGAGTAAAACAAACAAACCTACGTAAATCTGACCTTCAGAGAATGTAATCTCACGAAAAGGTGATATGTGAGAGAAATACAGGCGGGCAAGCCAGCACAGGTGGGCTTGAGGAATGGAATGCATTTGCAGAGAAGGACAAGTCTCATCGCTAGGAGAATTGTATCACAGTTGTTAAAAACTGGAACAACCGCCCGAGTATAATGGAAGGCTAATAGGGCAGAGTTCAAACCTCCTAAAGTCATCCAACAGGCCTGTTCTTAAGTTTCAATATTGACTTGTAATGTGCATTAATGAGGGGCTTGACAAATAAGGAACAAAACAAACAGAATGTATATTATAGAGCTGCTACAAACACATAACTAATGCTTGGAAAAGGATAAGAGCTTTTATGGAGGTTGAGTGGACATGTCAGAATGGTCTGGAAAAACAGGATTTAGGGAAAACTATTTCTTAGTCTGTCAAACTATACTTTATGAGGGACAAGTTAACAGAAAAAAACATGGAGAAGCATGATGTCTACTCCAGATATATGCATAACCCAACAATTGAATGCTCCCAGAATAAGCAGGGTGAAACATGCGTCGGCATGTTGGGACATCAGGTCAGTTTCACAATATTTCCTATATAAAGTACAATATGGCTCATAACAGTGTATTGTGGAGCGGGCGGTAGCTGCGGTGAGGTGCTAGTCTTTCACGCCCTGGCACACTACATGAACATAGGGCTGGGTGTGTGGGCTTTGTCTACGGGGCGCTACGCCCTTGCAGATCGCAAGATTCCAGTGACTTCAGCTGCCCAAGACCAAATAGTGTAAAGTTCAATGAAGGAGACCACCAACCAAACATATACAGTCTTTTACTGACCATCAACTTGGTGGGATTATGTACAAAGATAGCTTCACAAACGTTTCCTTTACAACATGAAGTGTCTTCACACATGGTCTCTCTAACTCTTCCAGGTTTACTTGATTCTGCCCCCATATTACTCTGCTTTCGACACTACCCAGCACAGTACTACAGACCAATAAGTGAGAGTCGTCCTCAACCCACGGTTTCGTGTCCTCCATTCCCTAAAAGGAACTAGTTTGCCACTATAGCCATTACTTAACTTCTTTGCTTGCTGACGCCTTTGAACTACCGCCTGAGACACTCTTTGTCTCACATTCCCTGTTACAGCCTGGCTCGTTACCTCTCTGTCTTGCAAACTCAGGGCTGAACTGCTAGGCGCCATGTCCCAGCACCTATCTTTGCTGCATCACTCTGTCCTTCTGTCACTTTTCCTTTTTATACTCTGCTGTAACGGAGTACCACCCCCGCCCTACCCTGGTTCTGGTGGGGGGCATTGTGTTCATTTGTTGCTCTCTGCAGGGGGCTTCTCAGACTGACTGGGACAGTGGGACTGGACATCTGGAGCCTCTTTTGTACTTTCAGCTCCAGGTAACAAATGTTTGAGGGTGGGTGTGAGCCCCTCCACCCATCCAAGGGGCTGATCCCTAGAGGGTGGAACAATAAGCCCATGGATATACTATCATTCTTCTGGGACCTGTGTGGTGTGAGGACCTAGGATCTGCTGCTGCGGCCAGATCCTGGTGCCTGTCTATGAACTAGTGTTTTGTTTTCCCTGGAGTCGGATTATCGGGTGTCGCCCTGGATTTGTTATTTTGTTGCGGCCTTATTGTAAGTTGAAGAACCTGATCACTGTTTGCCGGAATATATCAGTTGCAATAGAGGCCTCTTGGATTATTCATCGGTCTGCTGTCCCTCCTTGCTCTGTCGCACACCCCGTCACATCCGCATCTTGCTATCCACTGCTTCGGTCTTCACTCAAGTGAGGGACACCGACGTCACGCAGCTCTGCTGACTAGTCAGATCTTAGCTCTGATTCTGTTGCACACTGGGTTCCTGTGCTTTAGCCCCTCCCACAGTGGGCTAATCCCAACCATTAACACTAACTGTCCCTACTGTTGGGATAAATACAGTCTATCACTAATAACGCATGTCACAATACACATTACACAATACAGCAAAACGCATGGAGAATGTGGGCAGTATATCCGTCTCCTTACAACAGCACTACATTGTACTGAGCATCTCAGGCATTCAGATGAATGAAACGTTGAGATTTTAAGGTTGCATTTCCATGATGTGTCCACTGTGTTTTTGGTGCGGTTTAATGATTAGGATTTCATAAAATCCTATTCACACAATAAAATACAAAAAAAAATCAAATTTTTAGAGGCAGGCATCATAGAATATTTGAAAATGGCACCATGCCCTGCTTTTAACTGTGGCAAAAACTTTGAAAAAAAATTTCATTATTACAAAGTGAATGTATCCTAACACAAAACATATTTTGTTGCAGTGAAAATACAGTATATTACAACTTTCAATTCTGAGATTTTACTTTTTTATGTTTTGATAGTTTGTTTGGCTTTTATTTATCATCAAAAAAAGAAAAAGCTCTAGAAAATGCTAAAAGAATGACAGTAGGCTTTAATTTATTGATGATTTAATACATCTAGAGGGAAGAATAGCAATTTAGTTAGCAAAATATTCCTCTGCTTGTACGCATTGTGAAAAAAATGCATTAAAGGTTTTGTCCAATACTTTATATTGAGGGCCTATCCTTATGATAGGTCATCAGTAACAGGTGATCAGATGATGGATTTTGCCCATCTTGAAGATACGCCATCAATATAATGCTCTAGACAACCCCTTTATTGAAAGTTTATCTTTTTTTGTCAGTTTTGCTAAACTTCTAGTCTAATTACCCTCTCACTACCAAACAGCGGATTGTCACACAGCTGTAGCCAAAGTTAAAGTAACCAAGACAAGAAACGTGAAGTTTGGGCTGCACACAGACTTGTTTTGCAAGTGCCCTAATGTTGTAGTTCTCTGAAGAGATGAGTGAATAAGTTTGGAAACGATCGCCAAATCACAATTTGCCATATTCGTGCCATATTAATACCCTAGTCGTGCCGAATTTATCTTTGATGATCGTTTCTAATGATGAGCGAATAGCATTGTTGCTCGGGTCTCCCCGAAAACGCTCGGGTGATCTCCGAATATTTGTTAGTGCTCAGACATTTAGTTTTCTTTGCCGCAGCTGCATGATTTACGGCTGTTAGCCAGGCTGAATACATGTGAGGAATGCCTGTTTGTTAGGGAATTCCCACATGTATTCAGGCTGTCCAGCAGCCGTAAATCATGCAGCTGAGGCGAGGAAAACTAAATGTCCCGAGCACTACAAAATACTCGGAGACCCGAGCAACAATGCTATTCGCTCATCACTAATAGTTTCCGATCATGTTCGCTCATCTCTAGTCCCATTGACTCCAATGGCATTTGGCTGTGTTCGGCGAATATTACCATATACCATATTCATCATCAATCGTAATCCGAACCGAATATTGAAAAATTTGCTCAACTCTAGTCCTCGGCAATACATTGATGGATAGCACAGTTGCTTGTGCACACAAATAGTGCAACAGATTGATGGATTTCATGGTATACATGCAAAAAACATTTTGTGAAAAAGTTCCTGGAGTCCCATGCAAATGATATGGGTCAATTCTGTGTTTGATTGACTATTCTTGGCTGTTTCACAATACAACTCAATAAAGCTAGACATTGCACATAGATTTATATTGGCTGAACTTGCCAATTTTCCAAGGACCAGCCCAAATATGGAGACCTACTGATGTTCGTTCTCATGGGAGACAAGGATAAAGCAGTTGGGATTTCAACATGCCGATCCTTTTATGATTTGAAGAGATAAACCAACCCAAAAGGTGTCTGGCAGTGGATACTTACCTTCTCCCCATGGAGAATACCTGCCTGCTTGGCCAGGCTAAGCATGCATATGTGTGAGGTGGTGGGAAAAGATGGCTTTCTGTTGAATAAGGTTGTAACTGACAAGTATCTAATGTGTATGTCCAGGAAAAGATTAAATAAACTGTTAAAAAATAGGACAGCTCTCATTATGGTTTATAGCAGATCTGTCAACTGGATACCTACTTCCTCATGTGCATAATATTAATTGGAAACTGTCACCTTGAAAATACAGCCCAATCTGCAGGGATCATTTTATAGAGCAGGAGAACTCAGTACATTGACATATCATTTTCTGCGAAAAGTTTCAATATAACTTGTGTTTTCATAATTAAAACGTCTGCTCTTTCTGGACTTTCGGTCCAGTGGGCGGTCTTATCAGTGACTGACAGCTATCTCTCCATGCACATTTATACATAGAAAGCTGTCAGTCACTGATAGGACTGCTCACTGGACCAAAAATTCCAGAAAGAGCAGAGGTGTAAATGATTGATGCACGTTATATAGGGAAATGATATATCAATCTACTAAGTCCCCCGATTCTATAACAAGATGCCTGCAGATTGGATGGCATTTTCATGGTAACAGGTTCTCTTTAATGCATTACATTAATACCTCATGTACATTACTAATGGGAGAAATAATAAAAAAAAATCTCAGAGTGCTTTTTTAAAGGGAATTTGTCACCAGGAATAATCAGTATAGCATATTTGCTATATAAGCAAAGCATAATAATAAAATAAACAGGTACCATGTTAGAGAAGAGGGTGCTGAGTAGATTGGTATATAGTTTTTCGAGAAGCGTTCAGTATAATCTGGGTTTTAATCATTTAATCCTCTGCTTTTTCCGGGATTTTTGGCCCAGTGGGAGGTCATATCAGTTACTGACAGCTATTTCTGTGTGCATTCTTAGGCTACGGTCACACGTTCAGTATTTGGTCAGTATTTCACATCAGTATGTGTAAGCCAAAACCAGGAGTGGGTGATAAATACAGAAGTGGTGATGTGTTTCTATTATACTTTTCCTCTGATTGTTCCTCTCCTGATTTTGGTTTACAAATATTGAGGTAAAATACTGACCAAATACTGATAGCGTGACCGTAGCCTTATACAAAGACACTCTCATTTTCCACTTTACTTAGCTCTCTTGCCCCAACACAGCCCAACACATTATCCGGGAGCCCAGTCCAGCAAGCAAGAGTCCTATACTTCCACCCACAGTTCCACATCTTCTCCCCTTGGGAGAGTTTTCTATGCCAATACGGCCGCTACTTAGCTTTCCGGTTTATTGATGCCGCTGGACCACCACACAGGGCATTTCCTCCTTGTCTCACTTATTCTTCCTTCTCCATTCCGTACTGTCCTGCTAGACTTCCTGCCCCAGGCCCGATACTTCTTACTTTTCTCTCTTTTACCAGCTCACACCATGACTCACTTCTCTGTAGGATCTTACTATGGGCTCTGTTATCTCCCTTTTGCCACAGGACCACTGCACGCGGTTCTGCTTCTCAGTCAGACTGCTGCTACTTCTGGAGGCTTGTCCCTATCTGACATTCTACCTGGAAACTCTCTGTTGTGCCCATGCTTAGCTCCTGCCCCTTGGCTAGTCTGAACTATTAACTCCAACTATTCCTATCAACTACCTAACGCTGGGCAGAACACAACTCCAACATCAACAATACTAATTGTTAAACATTTCAAACACCATCATTTTTTACATATCTTCAAGGGTGAACGTGGGCAACACTTCCACCTCCTTACATAAGGATTGTGAAGGGAAAGTAGGGACTTGAAGCTCCGTAACAGAAAAACAGTGATCCCTGCTCCATTAATTCCTTCTGGGACTGATGAAGAAATTCATGTACAGCGCTCCTGTCATCTCATAGAGAATAAATGGAGCATGTTGCTTAATTTTAACAGGGATAAAAGTGCTCCTTCCTGTCCAGCACTTGGATCCTTACAGATCTGGAAGGTATCACCCATCATAAAGATGAGTGATAACTTCTATCTATTGGAATATCCCTTTAGACTTTGGAAAAGTTTTGGAAACCCTAAAATATCTATAGGATATACAAAACCTAAAATCTGGTTACAGACATGACATTTAGATTCCAGTTCTAAATTTAGAGTCTGTTCCATCAGATATTTATTTAATATCTATGGAAATTGAAAACATTAATTTGATCCAAACACAACAGTCATCACATTATTCCTAGTAGGTATCTTCTGGCATAAGAGTATGTCAGAACGACTGGATTGAATAAGTGGGACTAAGTGGACGGCAATATCATCAGTTCGTATAGTAAAGTGAAGACAATTGACGGAGCAATATGTTTATTGCTTTGTGAGGTGCACAACCATTGGGGTTAGGAAACTGCTTGTAGACCCTCACCCTATATTTGAGCTTGTCCAATAGTGCAAATAGACATTTGTCACTTGTTACATAACTATCTCTTAAGGTACCTTCACACTACAGGACTTTGCAACGATAACGATAGCGATCCGTGACGTTGCAGCGTCCTGGATAGCGATATCGTTGTGTTTGACACGCAGCAGCGATCTGGATCCTGCTGTGATATCGCTGGTCATTGCTGAAAGTCCAGAACTTTATTTGGTCGTCAGATCGGCGTGTATCGTTGTGTTTGACAGCAAAAGCAACGATGCCAGCAATGTTTCACAATGGTAACCAGGGTAAATATCGGGGCCGCGCTTAGTAACCCGATATTTACCCTGGTTACCATTGTAAAAGTAAAAAAAAAACACTACATACTCACCTTCTGATGTTTGTCACGTCCCCCGGCGTCCGCGCTGCTGCTCAGAGCTTCCCGCACTGACTGTGAGTGCCGGCCGTAAAGTAAAACCGCTGCGCTCTGCTTTTACTTTACGGCCAGCACTCACAGTCAGTGCGGGAAGCAGACGCCGGGGGATGTGACACCGGAATGTGAGTATGTACTGTTTTTTTTTTTTTTATATTTACGATGGTAACCAGGGTAAACATCAGGTTACTAAGCACGGCCCTGCGCTTAGTAACCTGATGTTTACCCTGGTTACCCGGGGACTTCGGCATCGTTGGTCGCTGGAGAGCTGTCTGTGTGACAGCTCCCCAGCGACCACACAACGACTTACCAACGATCACGGCCAGGTCGTATCACTGGTCGTGATCGTTGGTAAATCGTTTAGTGTGAAGGTACCTTAAAAGTCCCTATAACCAGCTTAAATTTCTACCTTCAGGGTATGTACACACGTCAGTTTTTTTGGCAGAAATTTTCCTGACAAAAACCGGACATTTCTGCCAGAAATCCGCATGCGTTTTTTCAGCGTTTTTACCGCGATTTTACCGCGTTTTTTTTTGCGTTTTTTTCCCAATGCATAGAATAGCAGGAAAAACGCGAAAAAAACGCAAAATTAATGAACATGCTGCTTTTTTTACCGCGATGCGTTTTGTTCGCGGAAAAAAACGCACCATGTGCACAAAACATGCAGAATGCATTCTAAATGATAGGATGCATAATGTATGCGTTTTTAATGAGTTTTTATAGCGTTTTTATCGTTTTAACCTGAACGTGTGCACATACCCTCACACAATCTTCACACCTGTCAGATAGGTAATACTCTAAGGGTATGTTTCCACGATCAGGATGGCCGGCGGTATCGCCGCAGCGGCGAAGCCGCTCGGCGCTAAGCCCCACCCCCTTTCTGGGACGCGATCATGCCGGATGTGTTAACTCTTCACATCCGGGATGATCGCTCTCTCCCATAGGGCCCTGTGATATGCCTTGCGGGGACGCTGCGTCCCCGCAAGGTGTACGGGCATGCTGCGATCTGAAAAGACGCGCAGCATGTCCGTAGTCGCAGGGCCGCCGCGTGCGGGTTTCCACGCATAGTGGAGACGGGATTTCATCAAATCCCCTCCACTATGCTGGAACATCTGGATGCTGCGTGTTTGACGTAGCAGCTCTGCGCAGCGTCAAACTCGCAGCGTTTACTGAACGTGGAAACATACCCTAACGGTGCCCTAATAATGCCATAGTAAACACTTGCATTATTGACCACCTGGCGCTTACTGAAATTTCGCAAAAACCCAGGTTATACAATCATTGAATACTATCAGGTTGTTCATAAATACCATGCATTTTTTATTGCACAAACATTGGAGATTCTGCACTTAAAAATGAGATTGCCTTATACATGATATTTTTCAGGCTCCAAATACAGAATGAAAAAATGCATAAAAAATACAGTTCAACTGTATCTTTAAACATGCGGTGGGTAAGAGTCCCTAAGAAATCACATCCACTCTGCATGAACTTTTACACAAAGCAGACTTTCAGCCCCCCCCCCCCCCCCAAACAAAAAAGGAAAAGGAAAAAACAGGGCTTTAGTGTATTGCCAGCTTTAGTCATTGGATATATTTGATTTATCATTGCTAGATCATATCATGCAAGGACGTTGGTTTCATGGAGCGCTGATATGTGACCAACTTCACTGTTGTATCATCAATATTTCATATGTAATAAGACTAATGAATATCATCTATAGTTCATATATAAAAAGACTCAGGTGGGCATCCGGATCACTGAAGTGGGCATCTGGTGGTACCCTAAAAGATCATGTTTGTGTAAATATTTTGGGCAGTCAAAAGCTTCCATGATGGCTCAAAATGACTATATGAAAGCATACAAGTCTAAACCTATATTGTTTATAGTTTTTTTTCTAATTTCATCATTTCCTTGTAGCAAAGTAATCACAGCATAGGAAATCATCATCCTGAACATACACCTGTAGCACCAATCCAGCAGAAGGATCATGTAGGTCCAGAATTCATGTATCTACTAGTTAAAAATTGAATTACATCCAGGTCATAACTGGGACGTGAAGCATTAGAGGCCGGCATGTGGATGGTGAAGTATAAAAGGTTTCAGAACTTTGCTTTGCTTCATTCACAAGCTGCACTAAGCAATTTATGCCACAGGCTATGTTCTTTAAAATGTTTCGAGAAAATCTAGTATCAGAGCACTTTTTTTCTTAAGGAATTGTATAATTCATCCACTTCTGCATGCCCTGCAATTTGGACAGTGTTCTCAGAGGATTCTAATAAAAAAAAATTTTCCAGTCCATAACCACACTGCATTATTAAGAATATTTTTTAAATAATGATATAGATATCACATACCGTATCCAAGTGAGTTATGTCCCAAATGGTGTCACATTCAGAAGATGGAAATCTGAAAAATATAATATGTAAATCATTAGAACAAGTGAATAAAGATCCTAAAACACAGGTATGATATATGTTCTACTGTATCCTATGGGTTCTTCGGTTTCCTCCCACACTCAAATGATATACTGATATGGAATTAAGAGTCTGAGCCCCAATGAGGACAGGCATGATAATCTCTGTATAGTGCCGCGGGATATGTTGGCACTAAACAAGCATAATAAATGATGGAGAAAACAAAGCGAATATTCCAGCTTCTGGTAAAAAAATTGTTGATGACTTTTATATGGAATAAAGTTAAAAACTTGTGTCCATGGCGGAGTGTACAAAAAGTGGCACGTTTCGAACATGCACAGACGTTCTTTGTTTTTAAAGATGGTGGTTGCCCGTTTTGAACAAGCTTTGAGGAAGAATGTCTGAGTACGTTCGAAACGCATCACTTTTTGTACTCTCTGCCTTGGACACAAGTTTTTAACTTTTATATGGAATATAACAATTTTTTTTTACCAGGAGCTGGAACATTCGCTTTGTTTCTCCATTTAAATGCACGAATGGTCGGATCGTGGTTTACTTGCAGACTATTTTCATTGGTGAGCTTGCAAACATCCTTTCTCTTTTTGACTTAATAATGAATAACTTGTGTTAATGCTGGAGTTTCACTGGTACAAGTGTCAGACCGCGGTTCATTAGGCCCACCAGAGAAAATAATTCCAAGTAAAGCATCATAATCTGTTATCATTTAACACTCAGAATATGTCATAACAACTTCTATGTTATTCACCTACAATGAAATATACCCTTATGACAAGTAATTGGCTGTAGGTTCAAATGGGCTGTCATGTGTTTAATTGGAAGGCCCATTAGTATGTCAGAGCCCAGCACTTATAAAGGATTGTTTGGTCTTCCTAAAACGTTAGAGTTGGAAGGGACCTCTAAGGTCATCGTGTCCAACCCCCTACTCAATGCAGGATTCACTGCTGTAAACCATCCCAAACGGATGTCTTCCTTGGGCTAGTTTGTGGCTCATATTTTCTGGAATTCTCTAACTGGTACAGTAAAGCCCCTCATACACAGTAGTGCAACTAATGTCAGCTAAATGCGGCAATATTGACAGGTTCAGCCAACAGTCTAATGTGTATGGGGGGCCCGGACAGATGATTGTGGGTAGAATCAAGGATCCGGTGTGTTCGATTTCAGCCATTCCTTTTATTCTTCCTGAGATAAGTTGCCGCCAGAGATGTGTCGTAGCATCTCTCTCACAGAGAACACAAAAAAGCTGAATAAAAGCATCATAGATCTCATTCAAACTGAAAACACTGATCAGATGCTGATGAATTGGATCCAAAACACTGATGAATCTTGGATCAATTTTTACGCATGTGAAAAAGACCAAAAGTCTGAGGCCTGAGGATGTGCTCAAACTTGTGTCATGGGTGTCATTTTCATATCCTCTATGGCAGATTTGACAGATGAGTCACTTTTATCTATTTTAAATGAATGGCCCGATGATGCATGAGTGAACAATATCCACTTACCTAGGTTGCCGTATCCCACATAATACATATCATTTCGATTCAATTATAATATTTGACTTCTCATTTATTACAGAAATATGCCGGGTCCATTTTTCTCTGGTAGATGGGACTGAATAAATCATCCACAATGGCAATGCTTGCTGGGACATTTATTTAGAAACGTTGTATGTTCCAGCTTCTCTTTAATTGAGTATAGTACTTGTGATCAAAGTTTGTATATGACTATGACAATTTGTATAAGAATATCCCACTGTAAAACCGTGAAAGCATTGGAAGTAAATGCGATGTTTTCACCATTTAAAGTAGACACTTAGGGTATCGGCACATGGTATGTATAAGCAGTGTTTTTTTCGGACGAAAAATCTGCTGTGTTTATCAGTTGCAGCATTGTGGATGAGATTTCATAAACTCTAATGCACACTGTGTTGAGAAAATTATTAAAAATTTACCAGCACTCCAAATTTGCAATCCCCGTCATGTCAATTTATGCTGTGGAGTTCGCTACTTGCAATGAAAATATTTAAATATTGTAAATGAGGTATATTACAAAATATACAAACTTTGCTGTTTGTTCTTCTTTGATTTTTTTTCAATGTAAATAGCTCAACACAGCTAATATAGCCAGTGCTTTCTCCAATTTCAACAGAAATTACACTTTTACTAACTACTGCAGTCTCAGAAATATTCAGCCCCTTTATGACAAGCATCTTAATAGAGTTAATAGAGCACCTTTGGCAGTTAAGATCTGCTGAAAACGTGATACATCGCCAGATACCAGTTTCTGGCAGCATTCCTGAAAAATATCAGCTTATTCCTCATGGGTAATGACCTACAGTTCACTAATATTCTTGGGGTTGAAATCTGCAACTGCCTTCTGCAAATTCCATCAATGAGTTTCTCTGATGTTCAAGTCAGATGACTGATGGCCATTCCAGAATCTTTCAGGACTTCTTCTGAAACCAAACCTCGGTGGGCTTCAAGGTATGCTTGGGATCATTGTCCTGATGGAAGGTCTAATGATGCCCAAGTTTAGCTTCCTCACAGAAGGCATTACATTTTCTTGCAGGATTTCCTTATATTTGATAGAATCCATATTACTCTCCATATGCTGCAGGTTTCAAGGGCAAGAAAAAGCAAAGCAGCTGCATAGCATCACCAAGCCACCATCATGCTTCACTGTAGGTAGGGTATTCTTCTCAACACATGCTTCATTCTACTGCCTTCAGACATACTGCTGATCCATAAGCTTTAAATGTTTTTTCATCACCATTCAGAACAGAATCCCCAAACTTCTGTGAGTTATTTATACGGTTTTGAGCATACTGGAGCAAACGTTTTCTGTGCTTTTGGATCAGTAGGGGTGGACATCTCAGAATTCGGGCATGGAGTGTTTCAGCATTTAGCATGCACCTTATTGTGTTAACTGAAACTTCAGTGCTTGCTGTTTTACGAGCTCTTGATGCAAGTCTTTCGCAGTCACTCGAGGGTTTTTGATCACTTCTTCCTCAGGAATATGGTGGCAGCCAGTGATAGATTCCTTTCTGCCATGTTCAGGTAGTGTAGGTGCAGCGCCCCAGAGTCCTGGTCGTTGCAGTAATGTCGTTCTTCCACAAGGGGGAGTGATATTACGTCTGATGGCAATAAAGGAGATCTTACTACCAGGTATCACAAATCATACACCACACTTCACACTCCAGACCACCAGGGGGAGCCTTGCTCCTATTCACTAGGGCACTCCTCACAGTTAGGTAAAACTGGTGGTTTGGATAGAAAGTTAGTCAGAAGCTGACTGGAGGGAGAAGGAGTCAGAAGCTGACTGGGCTTTGCCCAGGCAACACCTGTCAGGCAGACAGGGGAAAGGAGGAACATCGGAGCTGCAGACAGAGGGTCACTGACAGGGATGGGATCCTGTCAGAGGCCTAGATAGCTAGAAGGCTACGGAGCTGCACCTGCCACAAGTGCGGCAGCATCCTAAGAAAGGATACGAAGAGAATTGTGTTGTAGAGGGTGAGAAACGAAGTCATAGCACAAGGAGATGACACCAGAAGGAGTTCTGCCCTGTAAAGGCTGCCTCCTTCTGAGGCGCGTAGCCGGTGGCCGGAACACCAAGGGAGCAACCGTCTCCAAGCCTTGCTCCAGAGACTGGCAGGACAGTCAATTCCAAGTTGGCTGCCCAACCTTAATACCTAAGAAGACACGGTGGCAACTTGTGGGAGTCGGGGCGTCTCTAGAGTCCCTATAAACAAGCCTCAGGCCATCAGTCATACAGGTTTGTCCTATCCATACCATCTGGGGGACAGAGAGGAAGAAATAACATCTAGAACATCTACAAGAGTTGTGAGGACCTTACCGAGAAGCTCAGCAGGGAGGTACTACAACACACAGGCGCTAGAAGGAAGGCTACTGATTTCCACTTGGATAGGAGACTCTGGATTTGCCTTCAGACCGGCTGGACTCTGCCTACCCTGTGGTCTGTACCCTGGACTGTGGATGCTGAAGTCTTCAGTAAAAGGTGAAGAGACTGTAAACTTTTGTCCTCGTTATTCCCTGCGCCTTACATCATCCACCATCACCGTTTACACTCCTGGGAAGCCCTGGGGATACACTTCACCTGTGGGAAGGTATACCATCTTGCTGCCATAACATCACCCCAGTGGACCCCTCACAGCAGCGTTGGTCACCCTGACCGAATACCACAGGTGGCGTCACAAATTTCCCCTTTAAAGACCTTTCCCAAAACCATAAAAACTCCTTTCTTTATTGGACGTCCCTCAAAGGGCCATGGACCGGATCGGGCCACCGTGACATCCCCATCGAGAACCAAAGGACCCGGTACCGAGTACCCCATTGCCCTTACGTGGCGGCGCTCCATAGGCAGTGTTTCTATAAGTCTGAACTTGTGATTTATGCTTCAAACTGTATCTCTAATATTCAATACTTTTCCTATCTTTTTATACCCTTTACCTGGTTTGTAAAAGTCAGATATCTTTTCTCCTATTTGCTTGACCATTCTCTTGACATATTTTAAACATGTAAAAAAGTCATCATGAACAAACACCATATCCAGTCCAAGTAATTAATATTTTTTTTAATATCTAGCACACCGAATGCATCCAATGAAGCCCTTGATTAACTACATCAGTTGTGCTTGAGACACTGATTTGTAAATGTGTGCTTGTATGATGGATTCAGGGGGTTGAAGAATTGTGAGACTGTAATAGTCATTAAAATGCCATTTAGTTTTAAATATGGAAAGACCACTCATTCTATTCGTTTTGTTTAGGTAATTACAGTATTCTTGTCTGATTAGTTTAATGAAAACAGCAGAAAGTTTGCACATATTGCTAATAAACCTAATTTGCAATGGTCGTTGAATGATTTGTCTACCATTAAGAGTAATTAAAAAAAAAAAAAATCATAAACAGCATTGTATAATTTTTTTTGTAGGATACCTCCTTTTTAAAGGGGTTCTCAAAGAATGTAATAAAATGGCTCCCGTCACTAAATACCATTTGGTATCTTGTCCTTTTCACCTGTCCGGGCGAGATGCAGTCTGAAGAAATATATCTCCAGAGACCTGTGTCTCAACTGATAGAGGAGCTATATCATACACACACATCTGTGAGCCAAGGAGAAGGGCTGTGACAGGAGAAGAATTAAATCTTTTCTTTGGTTGACAGCGCATGGAGGACTGAGGCTTGATAAAAAAAAATCCTTTGTGCTCAGTCACCCAAAGAGAAGAATTATTTCTCCTCCTGGCGCAGCCCTTCTCCTCAGCTCACGGACGTATGTGTGCTTACGATATATCTCCTGCGTAAATTGAGACACAGGTCTCAGGAGCTGTGATTCTTCAGACTGCAGCCTATCCTGACATGTGACTAGGATGGTCTGCCATTTGAATTATATGACGTGGCTCCTTTTATTTAATTCTTAGGGAACCCATTACTAAAACACTCAATAGGTATTCTGATACTTAACATTTAAGCTCAAGCCAAAAGGATGCTGTTTCGAAAATCATATTAATGTTTATAGGCTTTTTTGGAGTATACATAGGGTGCATGTATCAATGTATAAGCCAAGTGCAAAATATACCTAGTGTGATGAAATGAACCTATGTAGTCCTACATGATAATTCTTAATTTCACCAAAATACAGCCCTCTGAACCTGGCTTTGCTGATGTGTTTATACCAAAACTAAGCAGGAATAATCCACCTGTGTTTTGTCTGAAGACTATAAGCAACCAGCAGATGTAGGGTGATATTTATGAAGATAACATTTCCATGCAAGGCTTGTTTGTTATCACTCCACTTTGTAGACTTTATGAAAATTCGTAGCTTCACAGCATAGCTGTGTAATGTGACTGACAGCCTGATAGAGCGCAGGCCTGCAGATCAGTTTAGAAGATGAGCAGGAGATTAAATCCCCTTTTCAGGCCTCATCGCTCATTTTTTGTGCCAGATTAACTAAATAGTTCTAATTTGTTTAACAGGCCCAGCTTTAAGCTGGCCTTGTTATATATTGCGGCTGGATGAAATATTTTTGTTCAAAAAAAATATTCTCAAACAACTTTGAAGTTAGGAACTAGAGAAGATGAGCCAAAAATAGGAACCACATGGCTTTTAATGGTTAAATAGTTAAAGCTCAATACGGTAGTTAAAAGGAGAGCCAGTAAAATAATCCCTTAGTACACAGAAGATCTCAAGCAAAGTTTTCATCATAAATGACTACCTCCTATACCCCACTGTTTGCACTGGCTATGGTAGGGGCAAAGGGTGCTAAAGAAGATAAGAAGTATCTATGCCTGGGATTTATATTTTGGACATTGCTAACTTTGGTCATTTCGGGCATTGCTCACGCTATCATTCAGTCAATCTGAAAAGTTGAAGAAAAAAAGTAAAATGTAAATGTAAATAAACTCATAAAATAGTAGTCTTTAAATGGAATTTGTCAACACATCTAACCTCTCTAATCTATTAATATGGGCATACAGGTTATAGACTGCGGAGGAGAGTATTTCCTGTATGACTCATAGCTGATGTCTTGTTGTGGATAAATCATCTTTTATCACTTCATATAAATAACCTCTTCCAGGCTCTGGGGAGGATGCTGCCTGGACGATAACTCTGCCCCCAGAGTTTGTTTTACATGAAGGGGAAGTTAGCAGTATGATGTGTTACTGCCAGTCTCTGCTCTCCTGATCTCCCTGCAGAACAGTATGTGATTATACCTGATATATCTGCAGGTTCCTCTCAGCTTCAGCGTCCATCTCACAAGCAGACACAGTTGCAATAATGTTGCAATACAGAAGAGCTCAAAAAGTGCAAAAACATGTGCAAGAAGTCAAAGTTCATTTCTTTTGTCCTGTGTTAGTTACTTGTCTCATACTGGTAACTCTCCCTTTCATTTAAACAAAGCTCTGGAGGCAGAGTTATCTTCCAGGCCGAGTCCTACCCATAGCCTGGAAGAGGTCAATTTACATATAAGAAAAATGTGGATTTCTCTGGAATCAAACATTAGATCACAAGTATCAGGGTGTCATTGTATTCAGCTTTCTATAATCTGCATTCCATTTTGATGGCTTATGAGGGTTGATCCTACTGATAGATTACTTTAAATGGTTGGGAAACTCATATGCATACATGCCGACTGTACCAAATTTGTTTGGACTGTCCCAATTTTTCGTAAAATTTTCTTACAAATTTGCTGAGTTCCGCGCAGTTCTAGGCTAGATTTAGGTGATTGAAGGTGGAATCAGGGGCAGAACCTTGCGTGCTTGTATAGGGAGAGACTTGTGAGTCACTGGCAGCAGGCGGGAAGAAGCCGCTGGGGTCCCTCCTTTCTGACCAGTGACTCGTGAGAATTGTTCCACACTGGATTTTACGCTATGATTTTCTCTGAAATGCTGCTGTTTCAGAGTCAAACATATATGGCTGCAAGGGTACAGCCAGTGTTTGATACATGCTGCTTGTGTATATGCTGTCAGTTTCCCTCAGTACACCGAGGACCTACCAAATGCTTGAATAAAGAAACATAATGTGTTAATAGAACACAGCATACAAAATGTTGTAAAAATTTAAAATAAGGAAATTTAGGAAAAAATACACAGACTAAAAAATGTTAGTAGATTTGTAAAGTGTGTAGCCATTCATATAATAGATGGAGCTAGGGTTAATGAACACTCCTATAATTGCATGTCATCTTATGTGTTCTGTGTCATGGCAGCCTTTCTTACGCTGCCTCCTGTATTCAGCTGCCTGCCTTCTGGTTTTATGAAGAGCAGCTGCCTGACACCCCTGCTACGTTTTATTCCAATACACTGGCTCTTTAAATTGGACTAATTTACAAATGGATTTTATAGCAGAAATCTGTCAGAATATAACACACTTTTCTTCTATGACAGCAACCCCCGGAGAAAGCAATTACTTCCGTCAGATGAAGAAATACAAGCAGATACCCATTTGCTATGTAATTGAAAACTGAATTTGTGAACAGCGTATACGGCAAGATATTTTTTAGGACTGATGTCTAAAGCGTGTGGAATATAATGGGAAATTAAAAGAATTGTCCAAGGAAATTGTTAATAAAAAAGTTGTTAGTTTTGAAAAAAATTTACGTGTCATATTTCTTCACTACTGGAAAACCAGACTTTTACAGAATGTAGCTATGATGCACAGATAAGGCCGGCATCAGACATTGCACTTTGTATAGTCCTGTGCAGCTATGCGCCAGTAAAGGTATGGATGACATAGAGAGCAACACGACCATGTAGGCAGTTTGGGAATGGATCGTTTTCACAGATACAGATTCCCTTTAAACTCTGTTCGATCCACTACTTAGCAAAGAAAATGTATCTTCCTGTTTAGTTTTGTAAAGCAATGACAAAAAATATTTTACAGCTCAACACTAGAGAAAAATGTTCTTAGAACTCGACTCCAAATTGTTGCATGTTAGGGTAGTTTAGTATTTTTCCACCATAGCCATTTATTGCTTATTGATAGCCTTGGAGGTCTGGCTCCTGAAGATAGGTGATAAGTGTTGGATCGCTGTTGGTCCAGCCTTGCAGATGACTAGAATATCAGATGACAGTGCATTCTTTAATTTATTTAATTGTCCTCTCCTGCACTATCCAAACTCTATAGGATTGTCAGAGATCGTTAATTATAGGGCAAGAGTATGAATTTAGTGGCGGTGCACATCACCTATCCTCAAGGTAGGTCATGAATGTCAGATCTGTGGTGGGTCTAATATTAGGTACCCCTACTGATCTGCCGATTCACAGAGCCGCAGTGCACTTTAATTGCTATATCTCTGTACATTGTTATGGTCCTAAATGGCACTGCAGCTCTCTGACTCACTTCAATAGGAGGGAGCTGAAGTGTCATTTATGGCAATTTGCAGAAAAAATGTTCTGTGAAACCAGTCTACTAGTAATCTCTAAGTGTACAGATCAATAAAATCATAAGGATGTATAGATGTATCACAAAACCTACATAAAAAATGAGAAGTCTCCCACTGAACTTTGGTCATTACTAAAAGATAAGGTGAGCATTCAGCAATCTGAAAGTCTCCCTGTATTTGTTATACTGGGATCAATGATTGTAATATGTGTGATTATACTGAGCTTTACTAATACCTGGTATCTCCATGTCACCATGGATTCATTAGTCACACAGCTGACACAAGTGATGACAAAGTGCTTACCGATGTTAAATAGAAAATCCTTCCTTACACCAATCTGCCATTAAGCCCACCTGCCTAATATTGTGCTGTTCCCTCTCATGCCATTAAAAAAGCTCTGTCCCTCGGCACCAAGATGTAAGCAGAAGGTCTTTTTAGTCATGGAAAGCTAAGTTCACATGTCCAGTAATCATCCATTAGAGTGGATCCAGCAGCAATCCGTTGACAAAAAAATTCTGCAGACACGACTTTTTTGGCTGTTTGAAAAAAAACTGATTTCAACTGGATTTTTTTTTTTTTTAACATTGAAGTCAACGGATACCGGATCCTTCAAATAGTCATCTGTTAGTCCTTAGGAGGACAAAGAACACGTTTGTGTTCGAAACGCGTCCAGTCGGGTGCTGGTTACTCTCCTTCACCGACCATGCCGGTCATGTTTCAGCAGCATTTTTAAATACGTACTAATAAAGTCTCTACATTTTATTCCTGGAGATGGAGCCATCTCTTCTTTTCCAATAGGCTGGCCATTGTGCTTCATGGGCAACAATAGAGTGTTTTCTTATTGCATTCTGGCAATAGTTCGTTGGTCCTGCTGTGGCTTACGTTCAAACCTCCCGCAAAATGAGATTTGGGCCTATGCGCCGACAGGACGCCTACTGGAGGAGGACTCCCAGACATAGTAGCCTGCATCTGGTTGTCTGTCTCCAGTAGTTGTACATGGAGACAGACACCCATGTCATGTTATATACAATGGATCATGTATGGAACACTTTACACTTTAGGGGTACAGTCTTTTATATGGCCATGTGTTTGCGATGTAACAACCTTAATTTAGTGCATGAGGTTGTATTTTCTGCAACTGAGCAGTTGAAAAATAAAGTAAGAGATTGGAGGAGTTTGTAAGGAGTGTCAAGCAGTCTTAGCATTAATCTGGCATGTAAATGACAACATCAGCAGGTCTGGAGGAGCTAAATAACAAGTAGAGTTCAGGGAAGGGAGAGGTTGAAAAGATCAATAAATAAACTAAGGGCTTGTCCGCACAGCTACAAAGGAGTTTCCTTGGTTTCGTTCTGATCGAGTTGACACTTAAATGAAGTTTTCGTGAGGACAATCAAACACGATGTATATATGTAAATGTAGATATTTATTGCTTGTTGTTTAGGTTTCACCAATATTTTCTCTTATGATTGTAATGGTAACATGAAAGCTCACAATCTCTGTACAGCACTACAGAATATGTTAAAGCTATTTAATTTAATAAAAGATAAAATAATAAAAAGGTTAAAACAAACTGCAATCACCAGCACAAATGACTGAAGTGCCCCGGTACCGATGGTCCAATCAGCGATCGCTTATATTCCCTACACTGAAGGATTATAGCGTGCCAAGTGACGTTATTAGGTTCTCTATTAAATAATGCTGTTAAATACATTATAAAAGAATGTGTACACAGCTAAACTAGAGGAATCTTCTCTGCTGAGATTGTGCTAGATAAAAACAATAAAAATCTATGCTACGCACCCTCTGCTGTTCCAGCCACTGTTTTCTGCCTCTGTGCCAGGTCTTTGTTGACATGCTGCATTGGTGATGCCAGGTGTGCTGTAGTCATGATGTCACCAAGCAGAGATATCGCTGAGCATCGCTGGAACAGCAAAGGGTGAGTACTGTTAATTTTATTATTTTTGGCTAGCTCAAGATAATGAGGACCAAAATTGTTCATGGAAAACGTCCTTAATGCTAAGATCACACTTGCGTACCAGGGCTTTGCGAACGGCTGCATACTTCCTCCCTGAAGCTCCACCACTTCCGCACTTCTTCTTCCATTTAGGTCCGCCTACTTCTGCATGCGTCCTGCGTACTTATCTTTAACACTGGGTATGCAGGACATGCGGATGTATGTGGATTATGCAGATGCGTTGTTTTAATGCGCCCGACAACCGCACGGGAACGCCATCAGTAGGGCATTTGATTATGATCTGGGTTGATTGGACAAAACTTTCCAAGCCCCCTTGAATTAATATAAAGGGGACCCCATTCGAGACCCTCATATAATAGGCAGAATAAAGAACAGTTAGCATATGCTAGATTCCCTGCAGGTATCAGCTTATCATCAGGAAGCCCTTAGAAGGGCTCATGCATGTGACCAAGTATATTGTGCGAGTGGTTTTCATGGATAAAACGCTGACCCATTGAGAAAGGCCAACACTTTTGGACCGAAATGTTGCCACATGGGCTAATAAATAGCACTTTGATTTATATCTTTATACGGTGTGCTGCCTCAGTTCTTTGGACAAGGTAGATAGAATATAATATATAAATGGAGAGAGATAGATACACTTTAATCCAAAATAATATGATTTAAGTAAAACGAAGATTTTGTTTAATCAAAAGAACATTTTTTTAAATTATCCAGAGGTTTTTGATTTAATATAAAAAAAATCATTATTAAGATAATTGAATTAATCTATTTGTGGAGAAATTCTGTGTTAACAATATGGTAAATAAATAGATTTTCCATATCTGGAAATTTCCTGCTTCTCATGTGACTTGTCAATACACTAGTTTCCTCATTAAAAGGAGGTAGAGTTGAATCACTTCAGACGTCACCATTTCCTCCCTGTAGTATCATCCACCTGGAAACAATATCAGGCGTGTACTCTGTATAGAGGGCAGTGATTCAGCATGTATCATGAAAACTTTTACTTTCAGAGGTGTCTCAACATGCTTACCTTGTCACAGGAATTAACTTTTTGTTCCTGTGTATTTTTTATTTGGTCTCAGAAAGAATTTACATGCTGTGTATAGAGCAAACCTTTACCTAAGTTTTCTTCACTCAGCGTGGCGCTGCCTCTGCACCCACCTACGCCTACAAATTAACAACAGTGGGGAAAAAAGTATTTAGTCACCCACCAATTATGCAAGTTCTCCAACTTAAAAAGATGAGAGAGGCCTGTAATTGACTTCATAGGTAGACCACTATGAGAGTCAAAATGAGAAAACAAATCCAGAAAATCACCTTGTCTGATTTGGCAAGATTTATTTTGCAAATTATGGTGGAAAATAAGTATTTGGTCATTAACAAAAGTTCTTCTCAATATTTTGTTATATATACTTTGTTGGCAATGACAGTGGTCAAACGTTTTCTGTAAGTCTTCACAAAGTTGGCACACACTGTTGGTTGTATGTTTGCCCATTCCTCCATGCAGATCTCCTCTACAGCAGTGATGTTTTGGGCCTGTCGCTGGGCAACTTGGACTTTCATCTCCCTCCAAAGGTTTTCTGTGGGGTTGAGATCTGAAGACTGGTTAGACCACTTCTTCTGAAGCCACTCCTTCATTGCCCTGGCGGTGTGCTTGGGAACATTATCATGCTGAAAGACGCATCCACGTTTCATCTTCAATGCCCTTGCTGATGGAAGGAGGTTTGCACTCAAAATCTCACGATACATGGCCCCATTCATTCTTTCATGTATGCGGATCAGTCATCCTGGTCCCTTTGCAGAGAAATGGTGCCAAAGCATGATGTTGCCACCCCCATGCTTCACAGTAGGTATGGTGTTCTTTGGATGCAACTGAGCATTCTGTCTCCTTCAAACACAATGAGTTTTGTTTCTACCAAACAGTTCTACTTTGGTTTCATCAGACCATAAGACATTCTCCCAATACTCTTCTGGATAATCCAAATGCTCTATAGCAAACTTCAGACGGGCCTGGACATGTACTGGCTTAAGTAGAGGGACACATTGGCACTGCAGGTCTGGCGGCGTAGTGTGTTACTGATGGCCTTTGTTACAGTGGTCCCAGCTCTATGCAAGTCTTTCACTAGGTCCCAACCATGTGGTTCTGGTATTTTTGCTCACCGTTCTTGTGATCATTTTGACCCCACGGGGTGAGATCTTGCGTGGAGCCCCAGACCAAGGGAGCTTATCAATGGTCTTGTATGTCTTCCATTTTCTTATTATTGTTCCCACAGTTGATTTCATCACATCAAGCTGCTTGCCTATTGCAGATTTAGTCTTCCCAGCCTGGTGCAGGGCCACAATTTTGTTTCTGGTGTCCTTTGACAGCTCTTTGGTGTTCACCATAATGGAGTTTGGAATGTGACTGTTTGTGGTTGTGGACAGGTGTCTTTGATAACAAAGTTAAAACAGGTGCCATTACTACAGGCAATGAGTGGAGGACAGAGTAGCCTCTTAAGAAGTTACAGGTCTGTGAGAGTCAGAAATCTTGCATGTTTTTAGGTGACCAAATACTTTTTTTCCACCATAATTTGCAAAATAAATCTTGCCAAACCAGACAAGATGATTTTCTGGATTTGTTTTCTCATTTTGACTCCCATAGTTGTGGTCTACATATGATGTCAATTACAGGCCTCTCTCATCTTTTAAAGTGGGAGAACTTGCTCAATTGGTGGCTGACTAAATACTTTTTTCCCCTCTGTATATGAGTCTCCTACATAAAGTGGAATGTAAGTTGCGTAACATACACAGTCGCATAGCTCATATCCATTTTACTGCTATATTACACACATACATAGTAATAGACCATGCATATATAAAATACTGCTATAAGGCCGGCGTCACACTTACCGTATAAAAAAACGGTCTGATTGTGACGGCTGAAAATCGCACAAATGTTCCCGAACAGTGATCCGTATGTCATCTGTGTGCAATGCGAGGATGTGATTTCCTCACATCTAGTAACAGTGTGACATCCGTATGGCATCAGTATGCAATGCGATTTTAACATGAGCTTTTACATACAGCAGTTCTCTCTATGTAAAAGCTCATGTTAAAATCGCATTGCATATGGATGCCATAAGGATGTCACACTGATGGTCCGTGTGGTGTGCGTGTTTTTCTCGCACTCATAGACTTGCATTGGTGAGTCTCGGCCGAGATACGCTGACAATTGCAGCATGCTGCGATTTCACTCGGATCCTGAATACAGCCGAGAAAGATGATGATGATGAGACAGATGATGAGAGCTGCCCCATAGATTAACATTGGTCCGAGTGCTATGCGATTTTTTATCGCATAGCACTTGTCTGTATTACGGTCTAGTGTGACTACGGCCTAAGATTAACATACAGAAGAAAGCCTGGCTGAGTGCTATGCCAGTAATTATGTTACTTGTTTTTGTGTGCAAATTATCCATAACTAAAAAATGAACAAAGAGGAATTCTACACAAAGTGTATCCAGTGTATGCAATGGGGAAAATAAGTATTTGATCCCTTGCTGATTTTGTAAGTTTGCCCACTGACAAAGACATGAACAGTCTTATATCTTAAGAGTAGGTTAATTTTTAACATTGAGAGATAGAATATCAAAAATAAAATCCAGAAAATCACATTGTAGAAATTATATAACTTTATTTGCATTTTGCAGTGAGAATGAAGCATTTGATCCGTCTGGCTAACAAGACTTAATACTTGGAGGCAAAACCCTTGTTGGCAAGCACAGCAGTCAGAATTTTTTGTAGTTGATGATGAGGTTTACACACATTTCAGAAGGAATTTTGGTCCACTCCTCTTTGCAGATCATCTCTAAATCATTAAGATTTTGAGGCTGTCATTTGGCAACTCGGAGCTTCAACTCCCTCCATAAGTTTTCTATGGGATTAAGGTCTGGAGACTGGTTAGGCCACTCCATGACCTTAATGTGCTTCTTTTTGAGCCACTCCTTTTTTGCCTTGGCTGTATGTTTTGGGTCATTGTTTTGCTGGAAGACCCAGCCACGATCCATTTTTAATGTCCTGGTGGAGGGAAGGAGGTTGTCACTCAGGATTTTATGGTACATGGCTCCATCCATTCTCCCATTGATGCGGAGAAGTAGTTCTGTGCCCTTAGCAGAGAAACACCCCCTAAACATAATGTTTCCACCTCCATGCTTGACAGTGGGGATGGTATTCTTTGGATCATAGGCAGCATTTCTCTTCCTCCAAACACGGCGAATTGTGTTAATGCAAAGACCTCAATTTTTGTCTCCTCTGACCACAGCACCTTTTCCTAAACACTCACAGAATCATTCAGGTGTTCACTGGCAAATTTCAGATGGGCCTGCACATGTGCCTTCTTGAGCAGGGGGACTTTGCGGGCACTGCATGATTTTAAACCTTTACAGCATAATGTGCTTCCAATGTTTTTTTTTGGTGACTGTGGTCCCAGCTGCCTTGAGATCATTAACAAGTTCCCCTGTGTAGTTTTAGGCTGATCTCTCACCTTCCTCATGATCAAGGATATCCCACGAGGTGAGATTTTGCATGGTGCCCCAGATCAATGTCGATTTACAGTCATTTTGTATTTCTTCCATTTTCTTACTACTGCACCAACAGTTGTCTCCTTCTCACCCAGCGTCTTACTTATGGTTTTGTAGCCCATTCCAGCTTTGTGCAGGTCTATGATCTTGTTCCTGACATCCTTAGAAAGCTCTTTGGTCTTTCCCAATTTGTAGAGGTTGGAGGCTGACTGATTGAGTCTGTGGACAGGAGTCTTATAAAGGTGACTATGTAAAACAGCTGTCTTTAAAGCAGGTAATGAGTTGATTAGGAGCGTCTAACTGGTCTGTAGGAGCCAGAACTCTTATGGTTGGTAGGGGATCAAATACTTATTTCTCACTGCAAAATGCAAATACATTTATATAATTAATACAATATTATTTTCTGGATTTTATTTTTGATATTTTATCCCTTAATGTTAAAATTAAACTACCCTTAAAATTATAGACTCTTCAAGTCTCTGTCAGTGGGCAAACTTACAAAATCAGCACAGGATCAAATACTTATTTCCCCCACTGTATACCCAGATTCTACTTTGCACAGACATATACGGTGTGTTTACACATAGATGTACACATTACACACACACTACACATACCTACAGGACTACCTCTATTGGTAGAGGAGGTGGAGCAGAGTATAGCCCCACATACACATTGCCACTACCAGTATACTTATCTGTTTCCAAGACAAATGTCCCACATGAACCTCATTATGTCTCTGATTTCATTATTTGCAACACATAGGCAAAATTCACATCATACACAAAACAGTTTATACAAACTTCCAGTAGGTCTCTATATAAGATTGAACAGTGTGACCTATGTACTTCTATGTGTGCTTGTTTATGACTTTACACAGCTCAGAGAATGAATTGCCACAGTATTGAATGTCTATGAGCCATGACTTTATCACCATGAATGCATCTGGCACATAAACTTACCCTAAGAGTTATACTAATAGTGAGAGAGAATTGACTCCATGTTTGGTCTAGCGAAGTCATTTTTTTCAAGAAACAAATTTTACAATATTTGATATTACAACGTTGGAACGTATTTGTGGCTTCATTAGGTTGTATACATAAAACTCTATTTTCCTGCCTAGTCCCTGTGTATAAATGTCTCAGAATAAACCTTTACATGTCCGTCCAGAGCGGCCAGGAGCACAATTTATGTATAGTAATATGCTCGTGTTGTTTTTTTTTAAATTGCTGAACTAAGATTATTTCTGTACCAAGAAGGGTTAATTTTCACCAAAGCTTATTTCAAACCTGTTGATTTGTCCGCACAGTACATTTCAATATCTTATGCCTGTAGAATTCTATACTCTTCAGGTGGACATGTGTAAGTGATGAGTGCTCAGGCCTCACAACACAGCCCCCTGCTCACATTACACGGATGAATGGAGACCTTAAGTGACTGTGACTTCAAATCTCTATTACCCAGGGGCCCTAATTTAGTTGTTGCACGCTCACCATGAAATCCCTAGTCCCAGCTTTGAATCCCAGCCAGCAACAGCACTGTGTTATTCCTTTATCTTTCACTCAGGGTTTGGCAGGGCCCCAATCATTACTTTCCAAGTCTTTTCCTGCACAAGTTTCTCTCTGTACTTTGCAGGCTGCGTGGAGATTCTGGGGAAAGAAAGAAAGCTTTCCTCGTAAAGTCGGGTTCTGGCGTTGAATTACATGCTGACTAGTGAATAAGTAGGATTATGGAGATACAAGGGGGGGGGGGTGTTTGCCCACTTGATATCTAGTTTCCTGGAACTTTAAACTGATTGAGAAATCTAGGGTTTTTCCAAGGAAAAGGAAATGTTATACATTTGTGAAATGCAAGTGTGAACCATTTATTGTACCAGATACATCAAACAAACATGCATCCATTCCCCTCCTCTGTTAATATAATCAAAGACTTAAAGGGGTGGCAAGAAGGATAAAGTAATTTTGATCCTAAATGCCTATCTACTTAATGCCATAATCTATAATATTTTCTAATATACGTGAATGAAAAATTTCCTACCGTTACCTAACTACATTATCTATCTGCTTTTCTATTTTTTTATAACTTCCTTATGTATGACGCTTAGTTTGAGAATCCCAGTGCATACTGGGATACTCAAATGAAGCATAATCGGGGGGCAGAGGCTGTGGTCACTGCCGCAGCCTCTGCCTCCTCCATGAAACAAAGAGTCTTCAGCTATGCTTGTTTCATGGGATGGGCTAGTCCCTGCGTGCTGTACACTGTGTGATGTGTACAATGACAGCACACTCCTTCGTCGGCTCCAATCAGCAGTAATGAGCAGGCAACAGAGTGCTTTGTCAGATACCCGGCATGCAGAAATGATGTCACTGGTCACTGCACGCAAGCTATACTAACAGCGTACTCTCCTGCCAACTCAATACTGCTGAATTCAGTTGGCGAAAGAGCACACATGCAGGGCAGGGGCTAGCCCCGTCACCAAAATGAAGGTTACTGGTGGTGCCTCGTTTCAGGGAGGGGCAGGTGTTGCGACAGTAAGCGCAGCCTCTGCTTTCTGATGATGCTTCTTTGATCATTTCAGCCTTCACTGGAATTCTCAAAGTAAGAGTTATCAAAAAGTAAGTGGAAAAAAATTATAAAAGCAGATAGATAGTGAAGTTAGGGAAGGATAGAGCATTTTTAATTTAAGCATATTAGAAAATAATTTAAATTATAACATTAAATAGATCGGGATTTAGGATGAAAATGTCTTTGAACCACTTGTTTAAGACTTTCTTCATCAGGGCCACCATCAGGGCATTACTGACCTTAATGCTGTATGGGGCCTGGAGAGCAGAAGTAAAAGTTACCCAGTCCGGGCTCCTATCTTGTACTTCTCATCACCGGACTCCAGGGTATGATAGAGTATCGTGCGCTGATACAGAGAGCCTTCCTGGTGCTGTATGGCCTGAAAAACTGAAGGCCGTGCAGCTCTAAGGGTATCCCTCCACCTCTCCTGTCACGTCATGGCGTATGCACCGGCATGTATGCACACCACTAGCCACAAGTGGAGAGAGCTGCGCTTGCATGAGATCATGAGAGGTAAGTATGAAAAACTGTTTTTTTTTTAATAAAACAAATTAAATGGGTTTGGAGAGTGTGATGATGAATTGAGGGTGTGGGATGGGGGACAGCAATTGATGGATTGAGGTTGAGGAGGGCAAATAATGAAGATTTCAAGATGGGGACAGCAAATAATGATGAACTGAGGATGAGGACAGCAAATGATGACTTAAGGGCGGGAATGGGGACAGTAAATCATGACTTCAAGGTGGGCATGGGGGTCAGCAAATGATAATGAATTGAGTGTGGGGGACAGAAAATTATGAATTAAGGGTGGAGAGAGCAAATAATGATGTATTGAGCGTGTGAGACGGGGATGGTGAATGATGTATTGAGATGGTGGACAGCAAATAATGAAGTGAAGTTGGGGGTGGGAAGAGCAGAAGATGATGAATAGGGGGTGGGAGAGAGAGGACATGACATAATGAATTGGGGCAGAGGGGGGTATGTAAATATAATGAATTGGGGGGAGCGGAACCGTACACAGTGGGGTGTTGTGATTTTGCTTTTTGCTCCCTCTAGTGGTCATTAGTGATTTGACTCTGGAGCGTCTGTCTTTTCCTATATCCTCACCTGGGCCGTTAGTTCAGGGGCGTTGCTATATAAGCTCCCTGGACCTTCAGTTCAATGCCTGGCATCGTTGAAATCAGAGCTAATCTGTTGTGCTCTTGTCCTCTGATCCTGGTTCCTGTTTTTCAAGCTAAGTCTGCTTCTTTGCTTTTTGCTTTTGTTTTGTTTGGTATTTTTGTCCAGCTTGTTCCTATCTGTATCCTGACCTTTGCTGGAAGCTCTAGGGGGCTGGTGTTCTCCCCCCGGACCGTTAGACGGTTCGGGGGTTCTTGAATCTCCAGCGTGGATTTTTATAGGGTTTTTGTTGACCAGATAAGTTATCTTGCTATATTCTGCTATTAGTAAGCTGGCCTCTCTTTGCTGAACCTGGTTCATTTCTGTGTTTGTCATTTCCTCTTACCTCACCGTTATTATTTGTGGGGGGCTTGTATCTTGCTTTGGGGTCCCTTTCTCTGGAGGCAAGAGAGGTCTTTGTTTTCTTCTCCTAGGGGTAGTTAGATTCTCCGGCTGGCGCGAGTCATCTAGCGATCACCGTAGGCATGATCCCCGGCTACTTCTAGTGTTGGCGTTAGGAGTAGCTATTTGGTCAACCCAGTTACCACAGCCCTATGAGCTGGATTTTTGTATCTTGCAGACTTACACGTTCCTCTGAGACCCTGTCCACTGGGGTCATAACAATATGCCAGGCCAGTATTAAATGTTTAATGCATTGCAGAAGTGGGATTATAAGAAAGAAAATTTTGAGTTTTTTTTTTCCCTCTCTCATTTTTTTTTTTCTTTTCCCCTTTACCTCAGAGTGGCTTAAGCTTGCTGCAGACATGAATGTCCAGACCTTGATTACAAGTGTGGACCAGCTTGCCGCTCGTGTGCAGGGTATACAAGATTATGTTACCAGAAATCCTAGGTCTGAACCCAAGATTCCGATTCCTGAACTGTTTTCAGGAGACCGATTTAAGTTTAGGAATTTCAGGAATAATTGTAAATTATTTTTGTCCCTGAAACCTTGTTCGTCTGGAGACTCTGCTCAACAAGTAAAAATTGTTATTTCATTCTTACGGGGTAACCCTCAGGATTGGGCTTTTTCGTTGGCGCCAGGAGATCCGGCATTGGCTGATATTGATGTGTTTTTTCTGGCGCTCGGTTTACTTTATGAGGAACCCAATCTTGAGATTCAGGCAGAGAAAGCCTTGCTGGCTATGTCTCAGGGCCAGGACGAGGCTGAGGTGTATTGCCAAAAATTTCGGAAATGGTCCGTGCTGACACATTGGAACGAGTGTGCACTGGCCGCTAATTTTAGAAATGGCCTTTCTGAGGCCATTAAGAATGTTATGGTGGGTTTTCCCATTCCCACAGGTCTGAATGATACCATGTCCCTGGCTATTCAAATTGACCGGCGGTTGCGGGAGCGCAAAACCGCAAATTCCCTCATGTTGTTGTCTGAACAGACACCTGATGTGATGCAATGTGATAGAAAAACCGCAAATTCCCTCATGGTGTTGTCTGAACGGACACCTGATTTGATGCAATGTGATAGAATCCTGACTAGAAATGAGAGGAAAATTCATAGACGCCGGAATGGCTTGTGCTACTACTGTGGTGATTCTACACATGTTATCTCAGCATGCTCTAAACGTATATCTAAGGTTGTTAGTCCTGTCACCGTTGGTAATTTGCATCCTAAGTTTATTCTGTCTGTAACTTTGATTTGCTCACTGTCATCTTATCCTGTCATGGCGTTTGTAGATTCGGGTGCTGCCCTGAGTCTTATGGATCTCTCATTTGCTAAGCGCTGTGGTTTTATTCTTGAACCATTAGAAAATCCTATCCCTCTTAGGGGTATTGATGCTACGCCATTGGCAGAAAATAAGCCGCAGTATTGGACACAGGTTACCATGTGCATGACTCCTGAACACCGCGAGGTGATACGTTTTCTCGTTCTACATAAAATGCATGATTTGGTTGTTTTGGGGCTGCCATGGTTACAGACCCATAATCCAGTCCTTGACTGGAAGGCTATGTCAGTGTCTAGTTGGGGCTGTCGTGGTATTCATGAGGATTCCCTGCCTGTGTCTATTGCTTCTTCTACGCCTTCGGAAGTTCCGGAGTACTTGTCTGATTATCAGGATGTCTTTAGCGAGTCCAGGTCCAGTGCATTGCCTCCTCATAGGGAATGTGACTGTGCAATAGATTTGATTCCAGGCAGTAAATTTCCTAAGGGAAGACTGTTTAATCTGTCGATACCTGAACATACCGCTATGCGTTCATATATCAAGGAGTCTCTGGAGAAAGGACACATCCGTCCGTCTTCTTCCCCTCTTGGTGCGGGATTCTTTTTTGTGGCTAAAAAGGACGGATCTTTGAGGCCTTGTATTGACTATCGGCTTTTAAATAAGATCACTGTCAAATTTCAGTATCCTTTGCCGCTGTTGTCTGACTTGTTTGCCCGGATTAAAGGTGCCAAGTGGTTTACCAAGATAGACCTTCGTGGTGCGTACAACCTTGTGCGCATTAAGCAAGGGGATGAATGGAAAACCGCATTCAATACGCCCGAAGGTCATTTTGAGTACTTGGTGATGCCTTTTGGGCTCTCTAATGCCCCTTCAGTTTTTCAGTCCTTTATGCATGACATTTTCCGGAACTATCTGGATAAATTTCTGATCGTTTATCTGGATGATATTCTGTTTTTTTCTGATAATTGGGACTCGCATGTGGAGCAGGTCAGGATGGTCTTTAAAATTTTGCGTGAAAATTCTTTGTTTGTCAAGGGCTCAAAGTGTCTTTTTGGTGTACAGAAGGTTCCCTTTTTGGGGTTCATTTTTTCCCCTTCTGCTGTGGAGATGGACCCAGTCAAGGTCCGAGCTATTCTTGATTGGACTCAGCCCTCGTCAGTTAAGAGTCTTCAGAAGTTCTTGGGTTTCGCTAACTTCTACCGTCGTTTTATCGCTAACTTTTCTAGCATTGTGAAACCTTTGACGGATATGACCAAGAAGGGCTCCGATGTGGTTAATTGGGCTCCTGCTGCCGTGGAGGCTTTCCAGGAGTTGAAACGTCGGTTTACTTCGGCGCCTGTTTTGTGCCAGCCTGATGTCTCGCTTCCCTTTCAAGTTGAGGTGGATGCTTCAGAGATTGGAGCAGGGGCCGTTTTGTCGCAGAGAGGCCCTGGTTGCTCTGTTATGAGACCTTGCGCCTTTTTCTCTAGGAAGTTTTCGCCTGCGGAGCGAAATTATGATGTGGGCAATCGGGAGTTGTTGGCCATGAAATGGGCATTTGAGGAGTGGCGTCATTGGCTCGAGGGTGCTAAGCATCGTGTGGTGGTCTTGACTGATCACAAAAATCTGATGTATCTCGAGTCTGCTAAACGCCTGAATCCTAGACAGGCCCGCTGGTCATTGTTTTTCTCCCGATTTGACTTTGTTGTCTCGTATTTACCAGGTTCAAAGAATGTGAAGGCCGATGCTCTTTCCAGGAGCTTTGTGCCTGATGCTCCTGGAGTCGCTGAACCTGTTGGTATTCTTAAGGATGGTATTATCTTGTCAGCTATTTCTCCTGATCTGCGACGTGTGTTGCAGAGATTTCAGGCTGATAGGCCTGATTCTTGTCCACCTGACAGACTGTTTGTGCCTGATAAGTGGACCAGCAGAGTCATTTCCGAGGTTCATTCCTCGGTGTTGGCAGGTCACCCAGGAATTTTTGGCACCAGAGATCTGGTGGCCAGATCCTTTTGGTGGCCTTCCTTGTCTAGGGATGTGCGGTCATTTGTACAGTCCTGTGGGACTTGTGCTCGAGCTAAGCCTTGCTGTTCTCGTGCCAGCGGGTTGCTCTTGCCCTTGCCTGTCCCTAAGAGACCTTGGACACATATCTCCATGGATTTCATTTCTGATCTTCCGGTGTCTCAGGGCATGTCTGTTATCTGGGTGATATGTGATCGCTTCTCCAAGATGGTCCATTTGGTTCCTTTGCCTAAACTGCCTTCCTCTTCCGATCTGGTTCCTGTGTTTTTCCAGAACGTGGTTCGTTTGCACGGCATCCCTGAGAATATTGTGTCAGACAGAGGATCCCAGTTCGTTTCCAGATTCTGGCAATCCTTTTGTAGTAGGATGGGCATTGACTTGTCGTTTTCGTCTGCTTTCCATCCTCAGACTAATGGACAGACGGAGCGAACTAATCAGACTTTGGAGGCTTATTTGAGGTGTTTTGTCTCTGCGGATCAGGACGATTGGGTGACCTTCTTGCCGTTAGCTGAGTTTGCCCTTAATAATCGGGCTAGTTCCGCCACCTTGGTTTCGCCGTTTTTCTGCAACTCTGGTTTCCACCCTCGTTTTTCTTCGGGTCATGTGGAACATTCTGACTGCCCTGGGGTGGATTCTGTGGTGGATAGGTTGCAGCGGATCTGGAATCTTGTGGTGGACAACTTGAAGTTGTCACAGGAGAGGGCTCAGCGCTTTGCCAACCGCCGCCGCGGTGTGGGTCCCCGACTACGTGTTGGGGATTTGGTGTGGCTTTCTTCCCGCTTTGTTCCTATGAAGGTTTCCTCTCCCAAATTTAAACCTCGTTTTATTGGTCCTTACAAGATATTGGAAATTCTTAATCCTGTATCCTTTCGCCTGGATCTACCTGTGTCGTTTGCTATCCACAACGTGTTTCATAGGTCCTTGTTGCGGCGGTACGTTGTGCCTGTGGTTCCTTCTGCTGAGCCTCCTGCTCCGGTGTTGGTTGAGGGCGAGTTGGAGTACGTGGTGGAGAAGATCTTGGATTCTCGTCTCTCCAGGCGGAGGCTTCAGTACCTGGTCAAGTGGAAGGGCTATGGTCAGGAAGATAATTCCTGGGTGGTCGCCTCTGATGTTCATGCGGCCGATTTAGTTCGTGCCTTTCACGCCGCTCATCCTGATCGCCCTGGTGGTCGTGGTGAGGGTTCGGTGACCCCTCACTAAGGGGGGGGTACTGTTGTGATTTTGCTTTTTGCTCCCTCTAGTGGTCATTAGTGATTTGACTCTGGAGCGTCTGTCTTTTCCTATATCCTCACCTGGGCCGTTAGTTCAGGGGCGTTGCTATATAAGCTCCCTGGACCTTCAGTTCAATGCCTGGCATCATTGAAATCAGAGCTAATCTGTTGTGCTCTTGTCCTCTGATCCTGGTTCCTGTTTTTCAAGCTAAGTCTGCTTCTTTGCTTTTTGCTTTTGTTTTGTTTGGTATTTTTGTCCAGCTTGTTCCTATCTGTATCCTGACCTTTGCTGGAAGCTCTAGGGGGCTGGTGTTCTCCCCCCGGACCGTTAGACGGTTCGGGGGTTCTTGAATCTCCAGCGTGGATTTTTATAGGGTTTTTGTTGACCAGATAAGTTATCTTGCTATATTCTGCTATTAGTAAGCTGGCCTCTCTTTGCTGAACCTGGTTCATTTCTGTGTTTGTCATTTCCTCTTACCTCACCGTTATTATTTGTGGGGGGCTTGTATCTTGCTTTGGGGTCCCTTTCTCTGGAGGCAAGAGAGGTCTTTGTTTTCTTCTCCTAGGGGTAGTTAGATTCTCCGGCTGGCGCGAGTCATCTAGCGATCACCGTAGGCATGATCCCCGGCTACTTCTAGTGTTGGCGTTAGGAGTAGCTATTTGGTCAACCCAGTTACCACAGCCCTATGAGCTGGATTTTTGTATCTTGCAGACTTACACGTTCCTCTGAGACCCTGTCCACTGGGGTCATAACAGTGGGGGTGTTGAGGATGCAGAAGTGTGACTGGTATTGAATTGGGGGAAAGAGTATAGGTGCTAATTAATTTATATATTTATCGGGTGGGGAAAGTGGTTATTTATAACTAGTGGAGAGCACAGTGGTGGATTACAATTTATATTTGGAATGGTGAGTTGCTTAACTAATTAGTATATATTGATGGTGGGTGCACGTTTGTATTCAGCGGCGTACTGCAGAAGTTGGGGAACAATTCTGGAATGTGCTCTGGAAGCAAAGCTCTAGATAAATGTCTTATTTTATCCAAAGACAAGTCCTGGCTAGAAAAAGTGATGGTGGTCTGTGCCATATGAAGAAAAAATGCAAAGATGAAGAACTTTCAGTAGAGTCGTCATCGGTGAATCAGTGTGTTCCCTGTACATTGACACTATACACTGACACTATACACAGAGCTCCTGTGTATAATGTCACCGGTGATCACTGTATACCATGTACAGAGCTTCTGTGTATAATGGCACTTATTTTAATATTAGTATTTTGTTTTTTTTAATGATCACTATTGTAGTATTCTACAATACTATGTAGTATTCTATTTTACTATGGGGTGGAAATATTTGATCTGGTCACAGTGTGGTGGTACGTGTTCTTTGTATGTGGTATTATTTGGTTACTATGTGTTGGTAATATGCGGTCTGGTCACGATGTGGTGGTATTTGTTCCTTGTATATGGTATTATTCAGTCATTATGTGATGGTAATATGTGATCTGGTGACAGTGTGGTGGTACGTGTTCTTTGTATGTGGTAATATTTGGTTACTATGTGGTGGTAATATGTGGTCTGGTCACAGTATGGTGGTATTTGTTCTTTGTATTTGGTATTATTCGGTCATTTTGTGGTGGAAATATGTGACCTGGTCATGGTATAGTGGTATTTATTCCTTCTATGTGGTATTATTTGGTCTATGTGGTGGTAATATGTGGTCTGGCCATGATGTGACAGTATTTGTTCCTTGTATATGGTATTATTCGGTCATTCGACATTTGTTCCTTGTATGTGTTATTATTCGGTCATTATGTGGTGGTAATATGTAATCTGGTCATAGTGTAGCGGTATTTGCCCCTTGTATGTGGTATTTTTCGGTCATTATGTGGTGGTAATGTGTGATCTGGTCATGGTGTGGCAGTATTTGTTCCTTTTATGTTGTCTTATTCGATCACTATGTGGGCATAATATGTGGTCTGGTCAAAGAATGGTGGTATTTCTCCCTTGTATGTGGTATTAATGGTCATTAATGGTATTAATGGTCACCTCCTGTCGCCTCCAACTCAAAAATATTGCCAGAATCCGTTACTTCCTCAGTCCACAATCTACCAAAACTCTTGTGCATGCTCTCATCATCTCCCGCCTCGATTACTGCAACACCCTCCTCTGTGGCCTCCCCGCTAACTCTCTTGCACCACTCCAGTCTGTCCTCAACTCTGCTGCCCGCCTAATCCACCTCTCTCCTCGCTACTCCCCTGCTTCTCCCCTCTGCAAATCCCTCCACTGGCTCCCAATCCCCCAACAAATCCAGTTCAAACTACTAACACTGATCTACAAAGCAATCCACAACCTGTCCCCTCCCTATATCTCTGAACTAATCTCCCACTATCTTCCCTCACGTAATCTTCGTTCATCCCAAGACCTCCTACTCTCCTCCACACTTATTCGTTCCTCACACAATCGCCTCTAAGATTTCTCCCGAATATCCCCCATCCTCTGGAATTCCATGCCTCAACACGTCCGATTATCCACCACCCTCGGATCCTTCAGACGGAACCTGAAAACCCATCTCTTCAGGAAAGCCTACAGCCTACAATAACCGAGCCGCCGCCTCACCACCGCCAGAGCCGCCGCCGCCTCACCCCTACCTTCTGTCTCTTCCCCACTATCCCATAGAATGTAAGTCCGCAAGGACAGGGTCCTCTCCCCTCTGTACCTGTCTGTCACTGTAAACCTGTTTACTGTAAATGATATCTATAACTCTGTATGTAACCCCTTTCTCATGTACAGCACCATGGAATTAATGGTGCTATATAAATAAATAATAATAATAAAAATAATAATAATAATTTTCAAAAAATTAATGTAATGGGCTTGTGGTGAATGTGGTGGACTTTCAGCAGCTGATATTTTGAGCTATTACAGTTATGTATCACACAATCTCACACGACCTCATCTGGTGAGCACCTTTTGCACCCTGATATCCTTCATCACCAGATACGGCCCTATTGAGCTTTTTTGTTACTCCAGCTTCCCTCACTCATACAGCTTGTCAAGGAAAGAATAAAACTTAAAAAAAACTATTTGCACCACATGTATTTCTCATAGTCAATGCATGATGAAGGTTTAATAAGAAGAGTGCTATTAGCAAATTCATTCCTTCCACAGACAAATTCTCAAAATTCAATTATTAACTGAACAAAATGAAAACTAAATCTATTATTCTGTCATCTAAAAGTATACTTACATATATTAACAGCAGTATCACTGGTAAGGTGAGCAATCTGGAAAGAGTTAAAACAACATCATACTAATAAGGTCAACAAGCGTAATTACAAATATACAAGTATGTCTGTAATTAGGCTTGCTGACCTCATTAGTGTGATGTTTTAACTCATTCCAGATTGCTCACCTTAGCGAGTGCCCCTTACATAGTAATAATGCCTACTTCATGCCCTCTAGATTGTAAAATTGCCCCCATAACATATTAATGCCCTGTGCAAATGCCCTCGAAAACAGTGTCCACATTTTGCCCCTAGAAAGTTAGTCCACAAGCTGTATTATGGCTCCTCCATTAGTCCCCAAGCTGTATAATGACTCCCACATTAGCTGCCATGCTGTACAATGGCCACTGCATTAGCTCCTACACTATATAATGGCCTCTGCACTAGTCCCCAAGCTGTGTAATGGCCCATGTTTTAGACCACAAGCTGTATAAAGGCCCAAGCATTAGTCCCAAAGCTGTATAATGACCCTCACTTAAGCTGTATAATGGTCCCTGCATTAATCCCCAACCTGTATATTGGCCCCTGCATTAGACCCAAAGCTGTATAATGGCCCCTGTATTAGTCAGTAAAATTGTTCAGAGCCCCCCACAGTGTTTCAGGGTCTACTACACTATGTATAAGGGGCCCCTATTGTTTATGATGTCCTCATATCACACCACAAGTTTTAATGAAAAAATCATTCACTCACCTATTCCAGGATTCTAACGAGTCCAGCAGCCACTCAATGTCATAGCGCCGATGCAAGCACAGAACGTCAGGCGACATTACGCTGGAACTCTGACGTCCTGTGTGTGCATCTGTGCCTTGGTTCTGTAGATTGCAGGCTTAAAGCAACCTGCGGTCTACAGAGTGTAGAGCCGTAGTTCAGGGAGATCATGTCTCTCTCCTCTACTACAGGTCCTAACTGGATCTGTGCACTGCGCACGTCGATCACTTAAGGAAAATATATTTTTTGGTGGGCCCCCTGTACCTCCCTGGTGTGCATAGATGATAACTTGTTTTCACCAGACTACCCCTTTAAGTTTTTTTTTTAATGTCTTTCCTCTGGCTGCAGGAGGAGAAACCAACTTCTGTGATGACTATATGCCCAAGCTAAGCAAACTGAATGGGGTCATATATGTATTACAACCTCTGAAATTTTACCATATTTTCAACACTGTTTATAAAAACACACAGGAACTGCTTATTTGTCTGATACATGAACCGTACGGGGTTCTACATCTCAAAATGTGAAAAACCAGAACACATGAGCTGCGCGCACAGTGAACAAGCCAGTAGAGACATGTTCACACCACCAAGAGACTTGAAAACACAAAAAAGCACAGTAAAAGCAAAAACACTCTGTTGCAAAAAAATCACAGTGGACAGCAAGTGCTAGTAAAAAGATGGAAAAAACAGGGTATTTGGTTGACAAAAATGTGACTAAACATATATCATCTGAACAGATATTATAATTTATTAGATCAGTGATCTCTAACTTGTTTTACTCAACCGTAACTTTCAACATAGTTCCTTGCTGAGCATGAGGAATTCCAATTCCAGCTACTGACTCAAGAAGATTAAAAGATCTTCAATGGTCATCAATGAAAATCATGACAGGGACAAAACTCACTAATACACCTTCTGACGTATCTCTGGGGGCATAACGATGGTGATCACAGAGGATGCGACCGCAAACAGGCCTGTATGGGAAAAGGGCCTGCCGACACCGACGGCTATTTCAGCAGAATATGTATCCGAGGATTAGGGACATAATTACAGGAAGGGATCAGGTACGTTACAGAAAGGGGCCAGGAGAGGGGATATTATTACAGGAAAGTGCCAGGATGAAGGACATTATTACAAGCAGGAGCCAGAACAGGGGAAATTATCACAGGAAGGTTCCAGGATGAGGACATTATAACATGGAGTGTGAACTGGAATGTCTTTATATGATCTAGAATTATACAGTAGCCCTTTTCTGTGGCCTCCCTGCTAACACCCTTGCACCTCTCCAGTCTATCCTTAACTCTGCTGCCCGACTAATTCATCTCTCTCCTCGCTACTCCTCTGCTTCCCCCCCTCTGCAAATCTCTTCACTGGCTCCCATTCCCTCAGTGTATCCAGTTCAAATTACTAATACTGATCTACAAAGCAATCCATAATCTGTCTCCTCCATATATCTCTGAACTAATCTCCCGATATCTTCCCTCATGTAATCTCCGGTCCTCCCAAGACCTCCTTTTCTCCTCCACACTTATTCGCTCCTCATCCAATCGCCTCCAAGACTTCTCCTGAATATCCCCATCCTCTGGAATTCTTTGCCCCAACACGTCCGACTATCAACCACATTCGGATCCTTCAGACGGAACCTGAAAACTCATCTCTTCAGGAAAGCCTACAGCCTGTACTGACCCCGCTGCCTCCTCATCACTACCGAAGCTACCGCCTCCCCAACACCAAAGCTCCTGCAACCCTCAACCTACTGTCTCCTTCCCCACCATCCTGTAGAATGTAAGCCCGCAAGGGCAGGGTCCTCTCCCCTCTGTATCAGTCTGTAATTGTTAGTTTGCTTACTGTAAGTGATATCTGTAACTTGTATGTAACCCCTTCTCATGTACAGCACCATGGAATCAATGGTGCTATATAAATAAATAATAATAATAATAATAAAAATAATGATAATATGTAGGAAAGTGAATTGTCTTACACTGTTCCTGCTCCTGAAGACAACAGACACACTATGTGAGTACCGTCGTGCAATTTTATATGTGAAGTAATGTGTGTCCAATGTAATGTGATATAATGTATTATGGTGATATACAGGATATACAGTGTTAATGCATAATGTGAATATAGCTAATGAGAAAGTTAGGACAGCATAGAGTATAGCATAAGGATAATATGTTAGCATGTTAGATAGTAAATGGTTAAGGTTAGGATTAGCCCAGTGATTGGCACTAGTGCTGATAAGAAGTGGAGCACTTCCTGGTTAGAGGTAGTTCCATGTCAGCCAGTGAATTATGGAGTGAGATCAAGTTCAGGTGGGGTGGTCGGTTGCTAGGGGCAGCATGAGCCAAACGTTCAGGGCAGCATGCAGCCAAATGGAGATCCCCCATGAACATTCCAACAACGTCTGAAGTCTAGGGCTCCGGCCAGGTACCATGGAGCGGGCTTGGTCTTCTGACATCACGAGGTCAGTGGACATGGAGTTACATGAGGGGCAGGTGACCGGTCTCGAGTGCACTGCTGGAGTGGACAACAAGTCCCTGGGGATAGTGAAGTCAGCGGACTTGGGGGTAGTCAAGAATGAACATGTTGCAGAACAGAAGGGGACTTGTGCTAAGGAAGAGGGAAGTCTGCATTGCTGTACCCTATCTCACTTGTGCACACCTGATGAACTTGGACTGTTTGGTAAAAGTTTGACTGTTTCATAGAACCTGATGTTCCATGCATTGTGTGCGGCGGCTCCTGAGGACGGAAGCCTGGAGTCAGTGAAGGCCTGCAGTCTACATGTGAGTGTGATGCACCCCACAACCTACAGCACCCTGGGATTGGGAAACCCATTGTCTGTAAAGTGTCAGAGCGTAACCGGACAGCAGCTGGGTCGCGACTACCGCTCTTGGATACTTTACACGTAAATCTGACCAACATGGAGGTGAGGGCCCAGGTCCAAATTCTGCACCTGGGCCCATCGGAGTCTAGTTACACTACTGGGTGTCTGTGACATTTTAAGTGATTTTCAGAATAGTAGCATTAGAAATACGTAAACTAGAAGGAAATGTGCACAAGTTACATGAAAGTTATGCACTGTTCATATGACACAGTGGGTAAGATTAATGCAGTAACCAACGCCTTTGTCTGTTTGCAGCCCCAGACTAAAAGAGTATGATCTCTGCATAAATTATGCAAACAACCAATTGCTTTAATTAAGGTATATCATGACATGCTTTAATTATGTAGTGTAATAAATCAGAAGACTAATGTCGCATCGTTTTTTCCTGGAAAATCAGTTTAATTATTCCACATTAAAAAAATAAAAATAAAATATATCGATGAAGAAATTAGGGACAAGGAGAAGGGTTGATGTCAGACTTAATGAAAAAACACATTTAAATTAATCCCATTTACAGCACTGACTATTACACTTATCTTTTCGCTTTCATGTGGGTTTGAATTCAACAGCAGTCACTTTTGGTTGGGCCATAGATTATGTGCTCAATAGTTGGCAGAGCTTTCAGAGCTGGAGTCTGTGGAATTATAGTTGCATCGCTTTCCAGGTTGGTAAGACACTAGAATAATAGTGCACAATAACTGGCGCAGTAAGTCCCTGTGTAATAGCTGACGCAGCACAATCAGCCATATGCACACAAGCATATTATGGTTGTGTAACCCTTCTGTAACACCGCACTCACACATTCATATAAGGCTTTACTACAGCCTCCAATTTTATACCAAGGCATTAGGAAGTTCATTCTTAAAGAGTTTGTTCCATAACCAATATTGATCCCCTGTCCACAGGATAAAAGATAAATGAGTGATCAATGGGAGTCCAGCTGCTGAGATCCCATGGTTTTGTGAATTGGAGGCCCAAAGTTAACTGCATAAATGGAGCTGTAGTGAGCAAGTGTGACTACCAGTGTGAATGAATGAGTAGTTGCACATGCTCACTACTTCTTCATTCCCATATGGGGCTTTGGGACCACCAATTTCTGTAATCAGTGGGAGTCAGACCTTTAGCTCCCACCCACACTTCATTATCTATATATCCAAAGGAGAAGACCGGCCCCATCACTGATTGGGCAAAGGGGACACATTATAACAGCTGCACGAGAGCCCCGGGAACGCGAGTGCCAACACCGCTGGAACGGCGCTGGTGAGGTGAGTACTTTTATTGGGGTCAATAATGTGGCATCGGATGCCATATTATAGTCCTGTTCTCAACTGGAATCACTGCTTCCAGGGGAAAGAATTTACAGTCATGACCTAAAGTGTTGGCACCCTTGAAATTGTTCCAGAAAATATAGTATTTCTCTCAGAAAATTATTGTAATTACATGTTTTGCTATACACATTTTTAATTTTTGCTGTGTATTTCAACAACCCCAAAAAAAGAGGAAAAAAAGTCAAATTGGACATAATTTCACACAAAACCCCCAAAATGGGCCGGATAAAATTCTTGGCACCCTCAGCTTAATATATGGCTGATCTTGGGGAGCTAATATAACTCCCTTTTTTCTCTCGACAATATGGAAGTAGCCAGAGTCCCCGCAGCTCTGCCATGTGTATGAGACAATGCAAAATATAATGCATAAATATATGCATGGCAAAAAGGAAGCTTCCTTCAATATATATTTCATTTCCATATGATGCTTAAGACAAAGGAAATGTATGTGTCTCTTCATAGGCTTTTATTAATACTTTAAGATAAAAATAGTAATTTTCGGAAGGAACTTCATGTTTCCCCTTTCTGGATTTTCCAGTTCCTGTAGAATACAAATTACCTCTTTGGAAACTTCTGCAATGCAAAAGAATGAGTGCAACGAGGTGGAATGCTTAAGATTTACAGCGTGGTGTCCTACTGATGCAAGCACAAATAATCCTACTTCCTCTGTGATATTTTCCAAACTCTTTAAGGGGAAGAAGGATTGACTTTAACCAGAAGTGTGTAATATCAGCATCGGTCATGAGTACTTCCCAAACACAATTTATTGAAAGTTATTTTTTCCTTAGATTTACACTCTGTACACAATTATTAGGCAATTTTTATTTTTGATGATTCATTTTTTTATTGAACAACTACAGTTCTGTAGGTAAATCCAAACGGTTAAGAAACCTGAATAGTTGTGAAAGTAAAAGTGATGTTTTGTCTTTCTTAGGAGAATATCTGTGTGTACAGATTTATTGTGCAGAATTATTATTCAGCTAAATGAAAAATGTAAATTTTCCCATCCTATTTTTTTTCATCTGTTAAAGAAAAAACGTAGCCCCAGCGGAGCCATGGCACAGTGACTAGTGTTGAGCGATACTTTCCGATATCGGAAAGTATCGGTATCGGAAAGTATCGGCCGATACCGTCACAGTATCGGAATCCAATCCGATACCGATACCCGATCCCAATGCAAGTCAATGGGACGAAAATATCGGAATTAAAATAAACCCTTTCTTTCCTTGTAGGTTAATTCTACATGAAGGAAAACAACTAAGAATAATGTAGGATGTATTGGGGGAGGTGGCGGAGACATTAAAGGCACAGGGGTTTATCCCAATCAAATAGAATAGCAGTATTTTTAATTTTTTTATGACGTTCGGCGTTAGAAAGAATTTGACTATGTTAATTTTTTATTTATTTTGTCAGATATTGATGTTTCACTACTTCCACGCCCTTCACCCTATTTTTTACTTCTCCCACACTTTCTTCTTCATTATCCTCATCATCAGCTTCTGTGACATCAACTTCTTCACCTTATTCATCTTCTTCTTTTCTACGTATATATATATTTTTTTTTTTACATTGTTCATATTCTTTTTATTTAACTATTATCTTTTTTATATTCAACTTCTTCATCATATTCTTATTTGTGACAGGCATTCCCGTAGTTGTTATCTATAAAAGTTTGAAGATTACACCTTCCGTTCTGCCTGTCACAAAACAGTTACATTTGTCCGCGTTCAGTTTGGCCTGCAGCATCAGGCTTTATCCAGGGGCACCACGAGGAGGAACGGACTCACCCCCATACACTGCTTAGTCTTCTTCTGCTTATAATTTAGATAATATCTTTTGCTCTGATATTTAGTCTTATGCTTAATGTTCTTCTGCTCTTTGTTCTGCAGCCTCTTGTTCTTCTGCTTCTCGGTCTTCCAGGTTGTCGTCGTCATCTCCAGGGTCGTCATCTCCAGGGTCGTCGTCATCGGGGTCGTCGTCATCGGGGTCGTCGTCATCGGGGTCGTCTTCAGGGTCATCGTCTCCAGGGTCGTCGTCATCTCGGTGGTTGTCGTCTCTGGTGTCGTCATCATCTTAGGGGTGGTCTTCCGGGTCATCGTCTTTCGGGTCTTGAACTTGGAAATGTAGCAGAAGGTACAAGAAGGCTGAGAAAATGCCGAGAAACAGCTGATGGAACTGGAACTCGGATGGCTACCCGAAGGTCCAAGAGCCAATGGAACTACCGAGGACCAGCTGACGTTACTGGAACCCGGTTACTAAGCAGGAGGTACCCGTGCCTGAAAGCACTACCAAGGACCACCTGACGTTGGTGGAACTCGGATACCCAGAGGGAGGCACCTAAGCCAAAGGCTCTGCCCGGAACCAGCTGACGGTACTGGAACCAGGATGGGGAGCAGAAGGTACAAGAGCAAAAGACACTGCCGAGAACCAGCTGACGGTACTGGAACCCGGATGGGTAGCCGAAGGTCCAAGAGCCAATGGAACTACCGAGGACCAGCTGACGTTACTGGAACCCGGTTACTAAGCAGGAGGTACCCGTGCCTGAAAGCACTACCAAGGACCACCTGACGTTGGTGGAACTCGGATACCCAGAGGGAGGCACCTAAGCCAAAGGCTCTGCCCGGAACCAGCTGACGGTACTGGAACCAGGATGGGGAGCAGAAGGTACAAGAGCAAAAGACACTGCCGAGAACCAGCTGACGGTACTGGAACCCGGATGGGGACCTATTCAAGCTTGTCTTCCTAGGGCCCCAACTGGCGGTGTGTTAGAGCCCAGGGACAGCAGGAGGAGGAGCAGGGGGAGGGGAGTGTAGGCCGAAGCCTGCACAGGCGGCAGCTTTGGGTGTGTTGTGTCTGCGTGGCTTTTGCAGGACACGTTGCCGGCTACACAGCAGGGGAACAGCTGGCGGTGCTGGACCCCACTGACACATTGGCGAGGTGTTTGGCTCTGTGCAGCCAGCACTTCCGGACAGCAACTAGCGTTGTTGGAGCCCGGGCTCTGCAGGTGGAGCAGAGTGTAGGCCGAAGCCTAATTGAACCGATTTCAAAAGTCACCTTTAACCCCCCCTCAGGGGTTACAAAGTAGAAGAGCCACAGCTTATGCAGCAGCAGTGCTGCGCAAGTCAAAGGTTGCTCTTGTAATTTTTCTCCTTGCACACGCTGAATGGAACACGTATAACATTTAGCCCTTTATACAGTCAAACTGTGTAATGGAGGCGAGAGTTCCCCTTGTAATGAGACGCAGCACAGGTGTCAAGAATCCCACCTTGGTGCTGGGTGCAGCCTCCCGAGCGTTGTTATTTGCTGTACAGGAGTCTGCGCTGTCGTGTTATCCCCTGGCCTAGCGCCGTTAGCGCTGCCCATCTTCTGGCATCATGTAATGTCGGCCGGTGCGGTTCGCGATGCCCATGAATCCCAGCCCCGCAGTGTCTTAACATTGTTAAAACACTGCGGGGCTGGGATTCAGGGCCTGGCGCAGCACATATGTTCGCCTCTCACACTCGGGTCCTTACACCCGCTTCAGACTGTGCGGCGTCATCTGATCCCTTATCGCATGCCACGGCCATGAAGCCGCACAGTCCGAAGAAGGCGGAAGGAGAGGAGGGACAGGCGAACTGATGCACTGATCCTGCCCATGAATCACACCCTCGCAGTCCCAATAAATAAGACACCGAGGGGCGTTGTGTGGGTCAGGGCGGCCGCAGAGGCGCAGCCAGCCAAACAATGATGCCAGAAGACGGGCAGCGCTACCAAGGGGGTTGCAGCGTGTCATTACAAAGGAAAGTCACACCACCGGGACGGTTAAATGGTCACACAGAGGACACATTTCAGACGTGTTTTCAGTTCCACATGTGCGAGGAGAATACGTTTCTGAGCCACCTTGCACACATGCAGCATTACCGCTGTACAAGGTGGCTGGATAACGTAAAAACGCCTGGGGGAGGGGGGACAGGTTCCCTTCAATTTCAGTTCTTGTGTCTGCGTGGCTTTTGCAGGACACGTTGCCGGCTGCACAGCAGGGGAACAGCTGGCGGTGCTGGACCCCACTGACACATTGGCTGGTGTTTTTCTCTGTGCAGCTAGCACATCTGGGCCCCAACTGGCGGTGTGTTAGAGCCCAGGGACAGCAGGAGGAGGAGCAGGAGGAGGAGGAGCAGGGGGAGGGGAGTGTAGGCCGAAGCCTGCACAGGCGGCAGCTTTGGGTGTGTTGTGTCTGCGTGGCTTTTGCAGGACACGTTGCCGGCTGCACAGCAGGGGAACAGCTGGCGGTGCTGGACCCCACTGACACATTGGCTGGTGTTTTTCTCTGTGCAGCTAGCAGTACCGGGCCCCAACTGGCGGTGTTGGAGCCCAGGGCTCTGCAGGGGGAGCAGAGTGTAGGCCGAAGCCTAATTGAACCAATTTCAAAGGTAACCTTTAACCCCCCCTCAGGGGTTACAAAGTAGAAGAGCCACAGCTTATGCAGCAGTAGTGCTGCACAAGTCAAAGGTTGCTCTTTTAATTTCGCTCCTTGCACACGCTGAGTGAAACACGTATAACATTTAGCCCTTTATACAGTCAAACTGTGTTGGAGGCGCGAGTTCCCTTTGTAATGAGACGCAGCACAGATGTCAAGAATCCCACCTTGGTGCTGGGTGCAGCCTCCTGAGCGTTGTTATTTGCTGTACAGGAGTCTGCGCTGTCGTGTTATCCCCTGGCCTAGCGCTGTTAGCGCTGCCCATGTTCTGGCATCATTTAATGTCGGCCGGTGCGTTTCGCGATGACCATGAATCCCAGCCCCGCAGTGTCTTAACATTGTTAAAACACTGCGGGGCTGGGATTCAGGGCCTGGCGCAGCACATATGTTCGCCTCTCACACTCGGGTCCTTACACCCGCTTCAGACTGTGCGGCGTCATCTGATCCCTTATCGCATGCCACGGCCATGAAGCCGCACAGTCCGAAGAAGGCGGAAGGAGAGGAGGGACAGGCGAACTGATGCACTGATCCTGCCCATGAATCACACCCTCGCAGTCCCAATAAATAAGACACCGAGGGGCGTTGTGTGGGTCAGGGCGGCCGCAGAGGCGCAGCCAGCCAAACAATGATGCCAGAAGACGGGCAGCGCTACCAAGGGGGTTGCAGCGTGTCATTACAAAGGAAAGTCACACCACCGGGACGGTTAAATGGTCACACAGAGGACACATTTCAGACGTGTTTTCAGTTCCACATGTGCGAGGAGAATACGTTTCTGAGCCACCTTGCACACATGCAGCATTACCGCTGTACAAGGTGGCTGGATAACGTAAAAACGCCTGGGGGAGGGGGGACAGGTTCCCTTCAATTTCAGTTCTGGTGTCTGCGTGGCTTTTGCAGGACACGATGCCGGCTGCACAGCAGGGGAACAGCTGGCGGTGCTGGACCCCACTGACACATTGGCTGGTGTTTTTCTCTGTGCAGCTAGCACATCTGGGCCCCAACTGGCGGTGTGTTAGAGCCCAGGGACAGCAGGAGGAGGAGCAGGAGGAGGAGGAGCAGGGGGAGGGGAGTGTAGGCCGAAGCCTGCACAGGCGGCAGCTTTGGGTGTGTTGTGTCTGCGTGGCTTTTGCAGGACACGTTGCCGGCTGCACAGCAGGGGAACAGCTGGCGGTGCTGGACCCCACTGACACATTGGCTGGTGTTTTTCTCTGTGCAGCTAGCAGTACCGGGCCCCAACTGGCGGTGTTGGAGCCCAGGGCTCTGCAGGGGGAGCAGAGTGTAGGCCGAAGCCTAATTGAACCAATTTCAAAGGTAACCTTTAACCCCCCCTCAGGGGTTACAAAGTAGAAGAGCCACAGCTTATGCAGCAGTAGTGCTGCACAAGTCAAAGGTTGCTCTTTTAATTTCGCTCCTTGCACACGCTGAGTGAAACACGTATAACATTTAGCCCTTTATACAGTCAAACTGTGTTGGAGGCGCGAGTTCCCTTTGTAATGAGACGCAGCACAGATGTCAAGAATCCCACCTTGGTGCTGGGTGCAGCCTCCTGAGCGTTGTTATTTGCTGTACAGGAGTCTGCGCTGTCGTGTTATCCCCTGGCCTAGCGCTGTTAGCGCTGCCCATGTTCTGGCATCATTTAATGTCGGCCGGTGCGTTTCGCGATGCCCATGAATCCCAGCCCCGCAGTGTCTTAACATTGTTAAAACACTGCGGGGCTGGGATTCAGGGCCTGGCGCAGCACATATGTTCGCCTCTCACACTCGGGTCCTTACACCCGCTTCAGACTGTGCGGCGTCATCTGATCCCTTATCGCATGCCACGGCCATGAAGCCGCACAGTCCGCAGAAGGCGGAAGGAGATGAGGGACAGGCGAACTGATGCACTGATCATGCCCATCAATCACACCCTCGCAGTCCCAATAACTAAGACACCGAGGGGCGTTGTGTGGGTCAGGGCGGCCGCAGAGGCGCAGCCAGCCAAACAATGATGCCAGAAGACGGGCAGCGCTACCAAGGGGGTTGCAGCGTGTCATTACAAAGGAAAGTCACACCACCGGGACGGTTAAATGGTCACACAGAGGACACATTTCAGACGTGTTTTCAGTTCCACATGTGCGAGGAGAATACGTTTCTGAGCCACCTTGCACACATGCAGCATTACCGCTGTACAAGGTGGCTGGATAACGTAAAAACGCCTGGGGGAGGGGGGACAGGTTCCCTTCAATTTCAGTTCTTGTGTCTGCGTGGCTTTTGCAGGACACGTTGCCGGCTGCACAGCAGGGGAACAGCTGGCGGTGCTGGACCCCACTGACACATTGGCTGGTGTTTTTCTCTGTGCAGCTAGCACATCTGGGCCCCAACTGGCGGTGTGTTAGAGCCCAGGGACAGCAGGAGGAGGAGCAGGAGGAGGAGGAGCAGGGGGAGGGGAGTGTAGGCCGAAGCCTGCACAGGCGGCAGCTTTGGGTGTGTTGTGTCTGCGTGGCTTTTGCAGGACACGTTGCCGGCTGCACAGCAGGGGAACAGCTGGCGGTGCTGGACCCCACTGACACATTGGCTGGTGTTTTTCTCTGTGCAGCTAGCAGTACCGGGCCCCAACTGGCGGTGTTGGAGCCCAGGGCTCTGCAGGGGGAGCAGAGTGTAGGCCGAAGCCTAATTGAACCAATTTCAAAGGTAACCTTTAACCCCCCCTCAGGGGTTACAAAGTAGAAGAGCCACAGCTTATGCAGCAGTAGTGCTGCACAAGTCAAAGGTTGCTCTTTTAATTTCGCTCCTTGCACACGCTGAGTGAAACACGTATAACATTTAGCCCTTTATACAGTCAAACTGTGTTGGAGGCGCGAGTTCCCTTTGTAATGAGACGCAGCACAGATGTCAAGAATCCCACCTTGGTGCTGGGTGCAGCCTCCTGAGCGTTGTTATTTGCTGTACAGGAGTCTGCGCTGTCGTGTTATCCCCTGGCCTAGCGCTGTTAGCGCTGCCCATGTTCTGGCATCATTTAATGTCGGCCGGTGCGTTTCGCGATGACCATGAATCCCAGCCCCGCAGTGTCTTAACATTGTTAAAACACTGCGGGGCTGGGATTCAGGGCCTGGCGCAGCACATATGTTTGCCTCTCACACTCGGGTCCTTACACCCGCTTCAGACTGTGCGGCGTCATCTGATCCCTTATCGCATGCCACGGCCATGAAGCCGCACAGTCCGCAGAAGGCGGAAGGAGATGAGGGACAGGCGAACTGATGCACTGATCATGCCCATCAATCACACCCTCGCAGTCCCAATAACTAAGACACCGAGGGGCGTTGTGTGGGTCAGGGCGGCCGCAGAGGCGCAGCCAGCCAAACAATGATGCCAGAAGACGGGCAGCGCTACCAAGGGGGTTGCAGCGTGTCATTACAAAGGAAAGTCACACCACCGGGACGGTTAAATGGTCACACAGAGGACACATTTCAGACGTGTTTTCAGTTCCACATGTGCGAGGAGAATACGTTTCTGAGCCACCTTGCACACATGCAGCATTACCGCTGTACAAGGTGGCTGGATAACGTAAAAACGCCTGGGGGAGGGGGGACAGGTTCCCTTCAATTTCAGTTCTGGTGTCTGCGTGGCTTTTGCAGGACACGATGCCGGCTGCACAGCAGGGGAACAGCTGGCGGTGCTGAACCCCACTGACACATTGGCTGGTGTTTTTCTCTGTGCAGCTAGCAGTACCGGGCCCCAATTGGCGGTGTTGGAGCCCGGGGTCAGCAGGAGGAGGAGAGGGAGCAGAGTGTAGGCCGAAGCCTGCACTGGCGGCAGCTTTGGGTCTGTTGTGCCTGCGTGGCTGTTGCAGGACACGTTGCCGGCTGCACAGCAGGGGAACAGCTGGCGGTGCTGAACCCCACTGACACATTGGCGAGGTGTTTTTCTCTGTGCAGCTAGCACATCTGGGCCCCAACTGGCGGTGTTAGAGCCCAGGGTCAGCAGGAGGAGCAGGGGGAGCGGAGTGTAGGCCGAAGCCTGCACTGGAGCAAGTTGAAAGGAAACCTTTAACCCCCCCCACAGGCGTTTGTAGCTGGAAGAGCCATCGTGTACAGCACTAATGCTGGAAAAGGTAAACTTAGCTCTTTTAATTATGGTCCTTGCAGATGCTGAACCTAACACTTATGAAATGTGTCCCCTCACAGCGTTCAACCGTCCGGTAGGTGGAACTTTCCTTTGTCATGTGACGCAGCACAGCCGTCATTTTTACCCCCTTGTCGCCGTGCGCCGCCTCCTCAGCGTTGTTTGAATCTGTCCCGGAGCCTGCGCTGTTAGGTTACCCCTTGGCCATGCACACATTTTGCGCTGCCCGTCTTCTGACATCATTTGCTGTCAGGCTGGCTGCGCCTGTGCGGGTGCGCTGTCCGAGATTCAGCCTCGCGGTGTCGTCTAATGTAATCCCACCGCGGGCCTGGGATCCGTGGCCATGCGCAGTGCATATCCTCGCCTCTCACTCCCCTCCCTACGGCTTCTTAAGACTGTGCGGTGTCACGGCCGTGGCATGCTATTAGGGTTCATTTGACACCGAACAGTCTTTAGAAGCCGTAGGGAGGGGAGTGAGAGGCGAGGATATGCACTGCGCATGGACACGGATCCCAGGCCCGCGGTGGGATTACATTAGACGACACCGCGAGGCTGAATCTCGGACAGCGCACCCGCACAGGCGCAGCCAGCCTGACAGCAAATGATGTCAGAAGACGGGCAGCGCAAAATGTGTGCATGGGCAAGGGGTAACCTAACAGCGCAGGCTCCGGGACAGATTCAAACAACGCTGAGGAGGCGGCGCACGGCGACAAGGGGGTAAAAATGACGGCTGTGCTGCGTCACATGACAAAGGAAAGTTCCACCTACCGGACGGTTGAACGCTGTGAGGGGACACATTTCATAAGTGTTAGGTTCAGCATCTGCAAGGAGCACCACGAAAAGAGGCACTTTTTCCCTTTGCATCATTACTGCTGCACAAGGTGGCTCCTTCAGTAACAAACGCCTGGGGGGGGGGGGACAGGTTCCCTTAAATTTAACTTGTTGTGCCTGCGTGGCGGTCGCAGTACACGTTGCCGTATACACAGCAGGGGAACAGCTGGCGGTGCTGAACCCCACTAACACATTGGCGAGGTGTTTGGCTCTGTGAGTACAGCACTTCTGGACGGCAACTGGCGGTGTTGGAGCCCAGGGACAGGTGGAGGAGGTGGAGGAGGAGGAGGTTGGAGGAGGTAGGAGGGATTGCCACACACACAGCAGGGGAACAGCTGACGTTACTGAACCCCAATAACAGAGGAGCGACTGTTGACTGTGCGTACAGCACTTCTGGACGGCAACTGGCGGTGTTGGAGCCCAGGGACAGGTGGAGGAGGTGGAGGAGGAGGAGGTTGGAGGAGGTAGGAGGGATTGCCACACACACAGCAGGGGAACAGCTGACGTTACTGAACCCCAATAACAGAGGAGGGACTGTTGACTGTGCGTACAGCACTTCTGGACGGCAACTGGCGGTGTTGGAGCCCAGGGACAGGTGGAGGAGGAGGAGGTTGGAGGAGGTTGGAGGAGGTAGGAGGGATTGCCACACACACAGCAGGGGAACAGCTGACGTTACTGAACCCCAATAACAGAGGAGCGACTGTTGACTGTGCGTACAGCACTTCTGGACGGCAACTGGCGGTGTTGGAGCCCAGGGACAGGTGGAGGAGGGGGAGGAGGAGGAGGTTGGAGGAGGTAGGAGGGATTGCCACACACACAGCAGGGGAACAGCTGACGTTACTGAACCCCAATAACAGAGGAGCGACTGTTGACTGTGCGTACAGCACTTCTGGACGGCAACTGGCGGTGTTGGAGCCCAGGGACAGGTGGAGGAGGAGGAGGTTGGAGGAGGTAGGAGGGATTGCCACACACACAGCAGGGGAACAGCTGACGTTACTGAACCCCAATAACAGAGGAGGGACTGTTGACTGTGCGTACTGCACTTCTGGACGGCAACTGGCGGTGTTGGAGCCCAGGGACAGGTGGAGGAGGAGGAGGTTGGAGGAGGTAGGAGGGATTGCCACACACACAGCAGGGGAACAGCTGACGTTACTGAACCCCAATAACAGAGGAGGGACTGTTGACTGTGCGTACAGCACTTCTGGACGGCAACTGGCGGTGTTGGAGCCCAGGGACAGGTGGAGGAGGTGGAGGAGGAGGAGGTTGGAGGAGGTAGGAGGGATTGCCACACACACAGCAGGGGAACAGCTGACGTTACTGAACCCCAATAACAGAGGAGGGACTGTTGACTGTGCGTACTGCACTTCTGGACGGCAACTGGCGGTGTTGGAGCCCAGGGACAGGTGGAGGAGGAGGAGGTTGGAGGAGGTAGGAGGGATTGCCACACACACAGCAGGGGAACAGCTGACGTTACTGAACCCCAATAACAGAGGAGGGACTGTTGACTGTGCGTACTGCACTTCTGGACGGCAACTGGCGGTGTTGGAGCCCAGGGACAGGTGGAGGAGGTGGAGGAGGAGGAGGTTGGAGGAGGTAGGAGGGATTGCCACACACACAGCAGGGGAACAGCTGACGTTACTGAACCCCAATAACAGAGGAGGGACTGTTGACTGTGCGTACAGCACTTCTGGACGGCAACTGGCGGTGTTGGAGCCCAGGGACAGGTGGAGGAGGTGGAGGAGGAGGAGGTTGGAGGAGGTAGGAGGGATTGCCACACACACAGCAGGGGAACAGCTGACGTTACTGAACCCCAATAACAGAGGAGGGACTGTTGACTGTGCGTACTGCACTTCTGGACGGCAACTGGCGGTGTTGGAGCCCAGGGACAGGTGGAGGAGGAGGAGGTTGGAGGAGGTAGGAGGGATTGCCACACACACAGCAGGGGAACAGCTGACGTTACTGAACCCCAATAACAGAGGAGGGACTGTTGACTGTGCGTACTGCACTTCTGGACGGCAACTGGCGGTGTTGGAGCCCAGGGACAGGTGGAGGAGGTGGAGGAGGAGGAGGTTGGAGGAGGTAGGAGGGATTGCCACACACACAGCAGGGGAACAGCTGACGTTACTGAACCCCAATAACAGAGGAGGGACTGTTGACTGTGCGTACAGCACTTCTGGACGGCAACTGGCGGTGTTGGAGCCCAGGGACAGGTGGAGGAGGAGGAGGTTGGAGGAGGTTGGAGGAGGTAGGAGGGATTGCCACACACACAGCAGGGGAACAGCTGACGTTACTGAACCCCAATAACAGAGGAGCGACTGTTGACTGTGCGTACAGCACTTCTGGACGGCAACTGGCGGTGTTGGAGCCCAGGGACAGGTGGAGGAGGTGGAGGAGGAGGAGGTTGGAGGAGGTAGGAGGGATTGCCACACACACAGCAGGGGAACAGCTGACGTTACTGAACCCCAATAACAGAGGAGCGACTGTTGACTGTGCGTACAGCACTTCTGGACGGCAACTGGCGGTGTTGGAGCCCAGGGACAGGTGGAGGAGGTGGAGGAGGAGGAGGTTGGAGGAGGTAGGAGGGATTGCCACACACACAGCAGGGGAACAGCTGACGTTACTGAACCCCAATAACAGAGGAGGGACTGTTGACTGTGCGTACAGCACTTCTGGACGGCAACTGGCGGTGTTGGAGCCCAGGGACAGGTGGAGGAGGAGGAGGTTGGAGGAGGTAGGAGGGATTGCCACACACACAGCAGGGGAACAGCTGACGTTACTGAACCCCAATAACAGAGGAGGGACTGTTGACTGTGCGTACAGCACTTCTGGACGGCAACTGGCGGTGTTGGAGCCCAGGGACAGGTGGAGGAGGTGGAGGAGGAGGAGGTTGGAGGAGGTAGGAGGGATTGCCACACACACAGCAGGGGAACAGCTGACGTTACTGAACCCCAATAACAGAGGAGCGACTGTTGACTGTGCGTACAGCACTTCTGGACGGCAACTGGCGGTGTTGGAGCCCAGGGACAGGTGGAAAAGCAGAGGAACACAATGTAGGCTGAAGCCTGAGAAAGTCGAAAGGGAACCTTTAACCCCCCCCCCAAGGCGTTTGTAGCTGAAAGAGCCAGCTTGTGCAGCACAAAAGATGCAAAAGGAAAAGGTGGCTCTTTTCATCATGCTCCTTGCAAACACAGAACTAAACACTTTTAAAATGTGTCCCCTGAAGCCGTGAAACCGTCCCGGAGGTGGGACTTTCCTTCGTAATATGACGCAGCACAGCCATCATTACTACCCCCCCGCCGCCGTGCCCCGGCTCCTCAGCGTTGTTTGATTCCGTCCCGGAGCCTGCGCTGTTATGTTATCCCGTGGCCAGGCACACTTAGCGCTGCCCATCTTCTGACATCATTTGATGTCAGGCTGGCTGCGCCTGTGCGGCCGCGCTGGCCGAGAGCCCGCCTCGCAGTGTCTTCTGATGTAATCCCACTGGGGGCCTGGGATCCATGGCCATGCGCAGTGCATATCCTCGCCTCTCACTCCCCTCCCTACGGCTTCTTTTTCAGACTGTGCGGTGTCACGGCCGTGGCATGCTATTAGGGACCAGCTGACACCGAACAGTCTGAAGAAGCCATAGGGAGATGAGTGAGAGGTGGAGGTTCAGATATGCACTGCGCATGTCCATAGATCCCAGGCCCCCAGTGGGATTAAATCAGAAGACACTGCGAGGCGGGCTCTCGGCCAGCGTGGCCGCACAGGCGCAGCCAGCCTGACACCAAATGATGCCAGAAGACGGGCAGCGCTAAGTGTGCCTGGCCACGGGATAACATAACAGCGCAGGCTACGGGACGGAATCAAACAACGCTGAGGAGCCGGGGCGCGGCGGCGGGGGGGTAGTAATGATGGCTGTGCTGCGTCATATTACGAAGGAAAGTCCCACCTCCGGGACGGTTTTACGGTATCAGTGGACACAATTTTATAAGTGTTAAGTTTTGCGTGTGCAAGGAGCAAAACCAAAATAGCTACCTTTTTCCTTGTGCAGCATTACTGCTGCACAAGGTGGCTCTTTCAGTAACAAACGCCTTGGGGGGGGGGGGACAGATTCCCTTACATTTCAGTTGTTGTGTCAGCGTGGCGGTCGCATGACACATTGCCGGCTACACAGCTGGGGATCAGCTGACGTTACTGAAACCCAATAACACTGGGTCGTATGTTTTGACTGTGCAGACGGCACATCTGAGCCTCAACTGGCGGTGTTGGAGCCCAGGAATTTAAGTTCAGGTGGTAGAAAGATGAACACAACAGGAGACCTGGATAACGTATACAGTGACCTAATTATTTAATCAGGAGGAGGAGTGGCAAATTCCTGCGAGATCCAGGCCTTGTTCATTTTCAGGAAAGTAAGCCGGTCAACGTTATCGGAGGATAGTCGCATGCGACGGTCAGTTAGTACACCACCTGCAGCACTAAAGACACGTTCCGATAATACACTGGCCGCAGGGCAAGACAGCACCTCCAATGCATACTGGCTTAGCTCTGGCCATGTATCCAGCTTTGAGACCCAAAACTTGAAAGGGGAAGAGCCGTCTGGGAGTACAGCAAGAGGGCAAGACATGTAGTCTGTCACCATCTGACGGAACCGTTGCCTCCTGCTGACTGGAGCCGTCTGTGATGGTGTAGACTTTTGTGGCGGGCACAGAAAACTGTGCCACAGTTCGGCCATACTGGTCTTGCCTTGGGCAGAGGCACTGCTTCTGCTCCCTCTTTGTGCAGAGCCTCCACCACTGCCTGGACGCACTGAGCTGCTTTGGAATGCACTAGCAGCACTTCTCTCAGTTGGAATGGAGAAGATGATGGAACTGACCAGTGTGTCTTGGTACTCCCGCATTTTTCGCTCCCGGTTCAACGGTGTGATGAGGCTTTCTACGTTGTCCCGGTAGCGAGGATCGAGGAGGGTGAACACCCAATAATCAGACATGTTGAGAATGTGGGCGATGCGGCGGTCGTTTCTCAGGCACTGCAGCATGTAATCCACCATGTGCTGCAGACTGCCAACTGCCCAAGAAACGCTGTCCCCAGCTGGAGGCGTGATCTCTGCCCGCTCGTCATCACCCCACCCTCGCTGTACAGACTGAGTACTGGACAATTCGGGAACTCCCTCCTCTGGACGGATGTCTTCCTCCTCCATTGACTCCTCCTCATCCTCCTCACAAACTGTCCCCTGCCTACGCGTTTGTGAGGAACCACGTGGCGCTGACTGTCCAGAAGATGATGGAAGTGGTGAATCCTCATCCTCCACCTCTTCCACAACATCATCCCTTAGCGCTTGCAGTGATTTTTCAAGCAGGCAGATAAGGGGGACAGTCATGCTGACTAGTGCATCATCTGCACTCGCCATCCGCGTGGAATAATCAAAGGGACGCAAAACCTGGCAGACATCCTTCATAGTGGCCCACTCTGTGGTTGTGAAGTCTGTACGGCGCTGACTGCGACTTTTTTGCGCCTGATACAGCTGGTACTCCATTACAGCTTGCTGCTGCTCACACAACCGCTCCAACATATGTAACGTGGAATTCCACCTGGTAGGTAGGTCACATATGATGCGATGTTCCGGCAGGCGGTGTCGGCGCTGCAGAGCCGCAATGCGCGCTTTTGCCGTGCTGGAACGCCGCAAGTGAGCACACTCTAGGCGGACCTTGTGCAGCAGTGCATCAAGATCCGGATAGTCCCTCAAAAAACTCTGCACGACCAAATTGAGCACATGTGCCAGACATGGGATGTGAGTGAGGTTGCCGAGGCCCAGGGCTGCCACCAGATTTCGGCCATTATCACACACTACCATGCCTGGCTGGAGATTCGCTGGCTCAAACCACACATCGCTCTCCTGCTTGATGGCATTCCAGAGCTCCTGCGCTGTGTGGCTACGATTCCCCAAAAAAATTAATTTCAAGACGGCCTGTTGACGTTTGGCCACGGCTGTGCTCATGTCGGTCGTAACAGGTACACGTTCATCACGGGTCCATGTGGAGGTGGACTGTGACGGCTCCTGCAGCGATGATTCTGAGGAACTGGTGTAAGAGGAGGAGTCAATGCGTACAGAATGGATTCCTGCAATCCTTGGAGTGGGCAGGACACGTCCTGCGCCACTCGCACGGTCTGTACCCGGCTCAACGACATTAACCCAATGGGCAGTGAGGGAAAGGTATCGCCCCTGTCCATGGTGACTGGTCCACGCATCGGTGGTGAGGTGGACCTTGCTACTGACGGCGTTCAGTAGCGCGTGTTTTATGTGTCCCTCCACATGCTTGTGCAGGGCAGGGACGGCTTGCCTGCTGAAGTAAAAGCGGCTGGGCACACTGTACTGTGGGACTGCCAATGACATCAAGTCACGGAAGCTGTCAGTCTCCACCAGCCTGAATGACAGCATTTCCAGTGACAGAAGTTTGGCAATGCCTGCAGTCAGAGCCTGTGCTCGTGGGTGGTTTGACGAGAAAGACCGCCGTTTCTCCCATGCCTGTACTACCGATGGCTGTAGACTGGGCTGGGAGTGTGTGGATGACTGGGAAAGTGGTGCTGCGGGTGGAATGACAGCGGGTCTCTGGACAACAGGGCCAGAGGTTCTTCCACGGCGATCCTGGGAGGAAGCCGAACCAGCTGCGTGTGAGCTAGAGGAAGAGGCAACACGAGCTGAAGAGGTGGTAGCTGCCGCTGTTGGTTGGCCTAGCTCTTCAGTGTGTTTGTCTAACTCCGCCGGGTGCCTGTTGCGCACATGTTTCCACATGTTGGAGGTATTGAGGTTGGCGACTTTTTGACCTCTTTTGATTTTTTGATGACACACCTTGCATCTGACATAGCAAATGTCATCTGCAACTGTGTCAAAAAAGGACCAGGCACTGCAAGTCTTGGGAGCCCCCCTTTTGACTTTTGGAAGAGACATGCTCCTTACGGGTGCCAAAGCGGAGGCTGCAGGATCCGCAGTCTTCCCCCTCCCTCTTTGGGCCGTACGGGGAATCTCTTCCTCAGAGCTGCTCCCACCACCTTCCTGTCCCTGACGCCAAGATGGGTCAAGGACCTCATCATCTACACTACCCTCTGCCCCCAATTGCTCCTCCTGGGTAGTCTCAGCAGCAGAGCACGCACCAGTAAGTGGCACCTGAGTGTCATCATCAGCTGATGCGGCCTGCGAGGTGGTGACCGGAGCCACTGGCCCACCCGCCTCTTCAGAGGAAGACAGAAAAAGCTGTTGGGCATCACTGCACCCTGCCTCTTCTTCCATTTCTCCAATGCTGCTTGGCTGGCCCCCTGTTTCCAAGCCAAGAGATGATTCAGAGAACAGAAGTAGAGACTGCTCCTGTCCTGGGATCTCTGTCTGCCTGGGCAATTTTGCAGGTGGTGAAGAGACAGATGGCTGCTCTCCAGTGCTCTGTGTCTGAGAGGATGTGGCACTAATGGAAGTTGATGCATTAGCTGCCATCCATCCCACAACGGCTTCAATTTGGTCTTCACGCAGCAGCGGTGTACGGCGCTCGGCGACAAAGCTGCGCATGAACGACTGTTCCCTTGTGAAAGTGGGTGCTGATGACTCACCGGTGCCCGCAGCAGGCACAGAATCCCCACGTCCCCTCCCTGCTCCGCGCCCACGCCCACGCCCACGTGCCTTACTCACTGCCTTCTTCATCTTGGTTGACTGATAAAGATAAGCAGAAAAGTACTAACGGCTTTGTGTGCTTATTCCTGAGCAACTCCTCCTAACAGGTATAAGAAACACTAATTTTCTAAAGTGTGGACTAGACTTTAATATGAGCTAATGTGGCCTACACAAATGTAAAGTGGTGTAACTGGTGTGTTTGGTGAACTTTATTATTTATTTATTTTTTTTGGGGCTGAACTGACAACGGATAGAGCTGCAATCACACGGAGACCGTGCAGACAGCCGTAAACGGCGCTGCAAGGCCCAAAAACCCTCCTCTACTTTATCCTATGTAGTGTTTTTACACAAATTAGCTGGAGACGGGTGGAAAGACACTAATAGGATTTTTTAAAATAAATTAGCAGCAGACTACACTACTTTGAAAAAAAAGAAAATTGATTTGGCGGTATGACGCAGTGAAAAACCCTGAGCTGCAGACAACCAGGCTACGGCTGCTCACAGACTACAGGGCGAGCTGCAGTCACACGGAGACCGTGCAGACAGCCGTAAACGGCGCTGCAAGGCCCAAAAACCCTCCTCTACTTTATCCTATGTAGTGTTTTTCCACAAATTAGCTGGAGACGGGTGGAAAGACACTAATAGGATTTTTTAAAATAAATTAGCAGCAGACTACACTACTTTGAAAAAAAAGAAAATTGATTTGGCGGTATGACGCAGTGAAAAACCCTGAGCTGCAGACAACCAGGCTACGGCTGCTCACAGACTACAGGGCGAGCTGCAGTCACACGGAGACCGTGCAGACAGCCGTAAACGGCGCTGCAAGGCCCAAAAACCCTCCTCTACTTTATCCTATGTAGTGTTTTTCCACAAATTAGCTGGAGACGGGTGGAAAGACACTAATAGGATTTTTTAAAATAAATTAGCAGCAGACTACACTACTTTGAAAAAAAAGAAAATTGATTTGGCGGTATGACGCAGTGAAAAACCCTGAGCTGGAGACAACCAGGCTATAGCTGCTCACAGATTACAGGGCGAGCTGCAGTCACACGGAGACCGTGCAGACAGCCGTAAACGGCGCTGCAAGGCCCAAAAACCCTCCTCTACTTTATCCTATGTAGTGTTTTTCCACAAATTAGCTGGAGACGGGTGGAAAGACACTAATAGGATTTTTTTGAATAAATTAGCAGCAGACTACACTACTTGAAAAAAAAAAAAAAAAAAAAAAAAAAAGAACAGTATGAGGCAATGAACCACCCTCCCTGAACTGAATACAACCAGCTATGGATGGCCTATGTGGCTGCACTCAGACTAGAGAGTGGGCTGCACTCACACACACACACACAGAGAGACCTTGCAGATCGCTGTGAAAACAGCGCTACAAGGCAAAAGGAAGGTGAATAGTAGGTGAACACAGCGGTTGCTAAATTAGCCTTTGGAAAGCACAAAGAAGCAAATCGCTATCTCTAAACTGTCCCTCAGTCAGCAAACAGCGTCCTGTCACTAACTGAATTCACAGCAGAGTGATCGCAAAATGGCGCCAGCGACTTTTAAACTGCAGCATGACATCATTTCAGCAGCCAATCACAGCCTTGCCAGTAGTTTCATGCCCTCCATGCTAAACAGGATGTGCCCACACTTGGAATCTTTCTCATTGGCTGAATTTCTGAATTTTGAATCATTGAACTTCCGATTCCGGTATCCGATACGCGGCAAGTATCGGAATCCCGGTATCGGAATTCCGATACCGCTAGTATCGGCCGATACCCGATACTTGCGGTATCGGAATGCTCAACACTAACAGTGACCCATTATTCAGCTATGTAGGGCAAGACAGAGGTTAAAAGCAGTTTAGTTGAACTGGGAGTTAGGTGGGGTAAAAAGTTCAAGGGGAGGAGAAGGTGGTTGGTTGGTTAAAGAGCGGGCTATAAATAGTTGTGAAGGGGTGGGGGCCTCCTAAGACGCATGTAGGCACCACTGTGTAAAGGTCCCACTCACCAGTCCTATTAATTATGGTTAAGTTATGGCACTTAATATGGAAAGAATGGGTTGGTTTGGGTCATACTGGCATGCGTGGGGGGGGATTCTTGGAGTTGGTGACAAAAATTGTAGTGGGGGGTTGTACATCGTGTAGATGGTAACCTCCTATTGGTTTCAGAATTATGGTAATTGCCTCCCGTGGTATGAAAATGTTTTCCCAGCAATAAAGGTGCTCCGAGCCCATGTTTAATTCTGGATGGTTATTATATACAGTTCTGGCAACAATTAAGAGACCACTGCAAAATGTTCAGGTTGTCTAGTTTTTCTCTTTATATGGGTATATTTTCGAGTAAAAAGTAAATTGTTCTTTTAGTCTATAAACTTCTGACAACATGTCTCTGAATTTCCAAGCAATAAATTTAGTTTTAGGAGAAATGGCAAAATTAAAAAAAACCAAAAAAAACGACAGTGCTTTCAGACCTCAAATAATACAAAGAAAACAGGTTCATAATCATTTAGAAACAACAATACTAATGTTTTTACTCAGAAAGAGTTCAGAAATCAATATTTTGTGGAATAACCATGATTTTTACTCACAGCTTTCATGCGTCTTGGCATGCTTTCCACCAGTCTCTCACACTGCTTCTGGTGCAAAAATTTAACCCCTTAACCCCCGGAGCTTTTTTCGGTTTTGCGTTTTCGTTTTTCGCTCCCCTCCTTTCCAGAGCCTTAACTTTTTTATTTTTCCGTCAGTATGGCCATGTTATGGCTTATTTTTTGTGGGGACGAGTTGTACTTTTGAACGACACCATTGGTTTTACCATGTTGTGTACTAGAAAACGGGGAAAGAAACGGGAAAAAAAATTCCAAGTGCGGTGAAATTACAAAAAAAGTGCAATTCCACACTTGTTTTTTGTTTGGCTTTTTTGCTAGGTTCACTAAATGCTAAAACCGACCCGCCATTATGATTCTCCAGGTCATTACAAGTTCATAGACAAAAAAAACATGTCTAGGTTATTTTTTATGTAAGTGGTGAAAAAAAAATCCAAACTTTGCTAAGAAAAAAAACACATTGCGCAATTTTCCAAGATCCGTAGCGTCTCAATTTTTAAGGATATCGGGTCGTGTGAAGGCTTATTTTTTGTGCGCTGAGCTGACATTTTTAATGATACAATTTTGGTGCAGATACGTTCTTTTGATCGCCCATTATTGCATTTTAATGCAATGTCGTGGCGACCAAAATACCTAATTCTGGCGTTTGGAAGCATTTTACTCGCTACGCCGTTTAGTAATCAGGTTAATTTTTTTTTATTGATAGATCAGGCGATTCTGAACGTGGCGATACCAAATATGTGTAGGTTTGATTTTTTTTTTTATTGTTTCATTTTGAATGGGGCGAAAGGGAGGTGATTTGAACTTTTATATTATTTTTTTACTTTTTTCATATTTTTAAAAACATTTTTTTTTACTTTTGCCATGCTTCAATAGCATCCGTGGGAGGCTAGAAGCTGGCATAGCCTGATTGACTCTACTACATTGGAGTGATGCTCAGATCACTCCTATGTAGGAGAATTACAGCATTGCTATGAGCGCCGACCACAGGGTGGCGGTCACAGCAATCTGGCATCAACAACCATAGAGGTCTTCAGGAGGCCTCTAGTTGTTATGCCAATGCACCGATGACCCCGGATCACGAGACGGGGGTCACCGGTGCGCGTATTTCCAGACGGATGGCTGGAAGCGCTTGTTAAATGCCGCTGTCAGCGTTTGACAGCGGCATTTAACTTGTTAATAGAGGAGGGTAGATCAGTTGACATGTCCCGGCTTTGATGTGGGCTCACCGCTGGAACACGCATCAAAGCAAGGGATCTGCCATCAGACGTACTATTCCGTCCGATGGCAGAAAGGGGTTCAGCAGTTCTTCTTTGATGGCTTGTGACTATCCATCATCCTCTTGATTACATTCCAGAGGTTTTCAATGGGGTTCAGGTCTGGAGATTGGGCGGCCCATGACAGGGTTTTGATGTGGTGGTCTCTTAATTTTTGCCAGAGCTGTACTTTTTTCCACCTGGTTTTGGAACTCCAAGAACCTCTTTAACACAAGTTATTTATTGTCTATTATGTTTTGTTATAATAAAGTCTGATTTGGCCAATTTAATCTAAAATTGATTGTGTGTTTGGTAATTTGTGAAAAGAGGGGGATAGTAGTTGAAAGAGTAATGGGTAACTTCAAGTTGGGCAGCCTTTACAATACTGCAGTCAATTTGGAATAATGTCCAAACATCTTAAAATACAGTGGGTACGGAAAGTATTCAGACCCTTTTAAATTTTTCACTCTTTGTTTCATTGCAGCCATGTGGTAAATGCAAAAGAGTTCATTTTTTTCTCATGTATCTGCACCCCATCTTGACTGGAAAAAAACAGAAATGTAGTAATTTTTGAAAATTTATTAAAAAAGAAAAACTGAACTATCACATGGTCATAAGTATTCAGACCCTTTGCTCAGTATTGAGTAGAAGCACCCTTTTGAGCTAGTACAGCCATGAGTCTTCTTGGGAATGATGCAACAAGTTTTTCACACCTTAATTTTGGAATCATCTGCCATTCTTCCTTGCAGATCCTCTCCAGGATATCTCTGTACTTGACCGCATTCATGTTTCCTTCAATGACAACCAGTTGTTCTGTCTCTAAAGCTGAAAAACACCTCCATAGCATGATGCTGCCACCACCATGTTTTTTTTAACGATAAAATTTTTATTTTATTAAACATGGTATAACAAAACAGGGTCATACAAGTATTTAGTTTCTGTATAGTGTGCATCAATAATAAACGATATAAACGATGTAAGGCTGTAAATGACCTTAATTTTACAAAAACGTAAATGACAAAGACAAGACAAGACAGTAAGGAGTAGAAGAAGGGGAGGGGAAGAAAAAAAAAAAAAAAAAAGGGAAAAACCTCAGTGAAATCAACTAATCAAATTTGAACTCAGCCGCACTACAGGTCGGATCCCGCTGCATAATAATCCCACGGGGACCATATTGCCTGGAAGCGCACCACCGAGTCATTTAGTAAGGCTGTAAGGTGTTCCATCCTTCTGACATCCATGATCCGTCTAATGAGGATCTGAAGCGAAGGGGGACTCGGCTGCCTCCAAAAACGCGCAATCAGGCATCTGGCCGCCGTAAGGATATGTTGCAATAATCTATTGGAGAGTTTGCCCATACCCGGCACCCCGTGACCCAGGAGAAGCACCAGCGGGTTTAGTTCTATATCTGTATGCAATACCTTGTCAATGAGGGACTTAGCTTGACCCCAAAAAGGCACAATTTTTGGGCATGACCAGAATATGTGCATGAGGGACCCAGTGCTTCCTCCACATCTCCAACAGGAGGGAGGGACAGAGGGATTCAGTCCATCAGAAACTCTGGAGTGTGATACCAGTGCATTAGTATCTTATAGATATTTTCTCTATAGAGAGTACACACTGACGATTTTGCGGCATTCCTCCAAATGACAGACCACTTTCGGGGAGAAATACGCCGCTCCAGGGCGGCCTCCCACTTGCGCATGTATAGAAAAGATTCACCAGACCCATCCCGTGGATCCGATAAAAGGTTATAAATTTCTGAGATCAGACCCCTGGTGTTCACGCCCCTCCTGCAAATTTTCTCGAAATCCGTGGGGATCGACGCTCCCGCTTTACCATATAGGGAGTTAGCAAAATCTCTGATTTGTAGGTATTGAAAGAATTCCCTGTTGTAAATTGAGAAATGTTGCTTAAGATAATCAAAGGAGTGAATCTCCATGGTCTCCCCGTCTATAATATCTGCAAATCTAAATAGGCCCGCTTTAAGCCAAGGGTGAACCATAGGAGACTCTAAACTGCTTGGGAGCTGTGGATGATAGATGAAGGACACCAGGGGGGAGCAAGGTGACATGAGGGCGAATCTCCGTGTGCAGGTATTCCAAATGTCACGGGTGAACTGCATGGGGCCTAAAAGGGGTGGAAAGGACTTACATTGTGCTGGCGACCATAAAAGAGAGTTAGGGTGTATTGGGGCAAGCCATAATTTCTCTATTTCATTCCACTTGCTGTAGGCCCATAGGGATGTCCAGCAGGGGATTCTCCTCAGGTGAGTAGCCCAGTAGTAATTAAGAATATTTGGCACAGAAAGCCCTCCCCTGGTCTTATGAGCTGTGAGAACCTCGTTAGCCACTCTATGGCGCTTTTTTTGCCATATGAACCTAATAATAGCCGCCTGAAGGGACTTCAATTCCGAGACCGGAATTCCAACTGGGAGGGTCTCAAAGGCGTAGATCAATCTGGGTAAAAGGCTCATTTTTACCGCCGCTATCCGACCCATCCATGAGAGAGGGAGTGATTGCCATTTAGTCAGGCGGGCTTTTGATTCTTTAAAGAGGGAGGGGAAATTTAGTTTGTAGAGGGTCTCATATGAGGACGTAATATTCACCCCCAGATATTTCACAGCATCCTGTTTCCACCTGAATTTAAAATTCAGGCGTAGGTGGTCCCATACCTCAGGGGGGATGTTAAGCGGCATAGCCTCCATTTTGCTGGAGTTGATTTTATATCCAGATATGTCCCCATATCTCCTCAAAGCCCGCCACCACCATGTTTCACTGTTGGAATTCTATTGGGCAGGTGATGAACAGTGCCAGGTTTTCTTCACACATACTGCTTAGAATTATCACCAAAAAGGTCTTTCTTCTTCTCATCAGACCAGAGAATCTTATTTCTCATAGTCCGGGAGTCCTTCATGTGTTCTTTAACAAACTCTATGCGGGCTTTCATATGTCTTGCACTGAGGAGAGGCTTCCGTTGGGCTACTCTGCCATGAAGGACTGACAGTTGGAGGGCTGCAGTGATAGTTGACTTTGTGGAACTTTCTCCCATCTCCCTACTGCATCTCTGGAGCTCAGCCACAGTGATCTTGGGGTTCTTCTTTACCTCTCTCACCAAGGCTCTTCTCCCACGATTGCTCAGTTTGGCTGGACGGCGAAGTCTAGGAAGACTTCAGGTGGTCCCAAACTTCTTCCATTTAAGGATTATGGAGGCCACTGTGCTCTTAGGAACCTTGAGTACTGCAGAAATTCTGTTGTAACCTTGGGCAGATCTGTGCCTTGCCACAATTCTGTCTCTGAGCTCCTTGGCCAGCTCCTTTGACCTCACGATTCTCATTTGGTCTGACATGCACTGTGAGCTGTGAGGTCTTATATAGACAGGTGTGTGCCTTTCCAAATTAAGTCCTATCAGTTTAATAAAACACAGCTGGACTCCAATGAAGGAGTAGAGCCACCTCAAGGAGGATCACAAAGAAATGGACAGCATGTAACTTAAATATGAGTGTCTGTGCAAAGGGTCTGAATACGTATGAGCATGTGATATTTTAATTTTTCTTTTTTATTAAATTTGCAAAAGTTTCTACATTTCTACATTTCTTTTTTTTTTTTGTCAAGATGGGGTGCAGAGTGTACATTAATGAGAAAAAAATGAACTTTTTTGAATTTACCAAATTTACCCATAAAAAATATTGGTGACCAATATAGCCACCTTTGTTTTCAAGAACTGTCTTAAGTCTTAAGTCTGAGTCGAAGTGGAGGTCTGTGCCCGTTTCTGATCCAGCCATGGGTTCATCCATCTGATCTGTCAAAAGTCACTCTCATTTTATCTGTCCATAAAATCTGCCTTCAAATATTTCTTGGCCCAATTTTCACATTACTATGTATGTGTCTTGTTCAGTGGTGATTGGGTTTCTGCCTTCCCTACCATGGCCATGTCTTTGAGCACTGAACACCTTGTATGTCTTGGCACAACAGGAAGGTTGCAGTTCTGGAATAAGGAGGATAATGACTTCATGGTCACTTCACATTTAATTGTTCTCAAATCTTAGGCAGTTACTGTGCGTCTTTTTTCAACACTTGTTTTATGACCATGTTGATTATTTGCAATAAATGTTTTGATGGTTCTGTGATCACACCCCGATATCTTAGCAATTTCAAGACTGCTGCATCCCTCTGTAAGACTTTTTGGGCTCATTTTGATTAAGGAAAACAAGCTGCCTAATAATTCTGCACACCTAGATGAAGGTTGTTGTATCCTTAGTAGGGATGACCGAATGTGCTCGGTGATTATCGGTTATCACTTGAGTATCACGGTGCTTGAATGTGCTCATTATTCGTTGAGTAATGGGCAGTGCTCGATGAAAATCTCAATTGCCCACCCCACATCTTTGGCGCCTGTTACACAGCCAATATGCATGCGAAGATTGTCTACACGTCATTACAATTCAGTAACCCTCTTGGTTGTGGCATTACTGTGATTGTCTGTCTGTCTGATATCATCAAGGATTATAAAATCCCAGCTTGGCACACTGATGCTATTGCACAGCTCTGTGACATTTTGTATTGCAGGGAGAGACTGCTTGTCTAGGCCTGTGTGCATAGTATAACGAATCAGAGTCCTGTAGTCTTGATACTAGTGCTGAAGCTGAGCCACCATACTAAAGGCCCTTCTAAGGGCTAATCGTTTGTATCATATATAATCTGCATTTAGCCTAGGGAGGGAGAGAAAGTCGCAGGAGCAGGGAGAGTGACAGAATCCAAAAGAAAAAAATGTCCAACTTCACCGAATCCATGAAAAAAAGTTTTCTTTATTCACAAACTTAAACATGGAGGATACAAATTCAGCACAAACCATATGGGTAAGAATCTCAACACGTTTCTGGAGACTAAGCTCCCTTAATCATGATGTCATTTCTCAGCCACACAGTGTTACATGGTCCATGGACATTTCTGTCATCTCTAAAAGTGAACAAAAGCTTTAAAAATTTTTGTAGGCTTTATTTTCTCAGACATACAGTGATATGTGCTCTGTGAACTGTTCTGTGATCTCTAAAACTGCTAAAAAGCTTTTAAAAATTTTATGGCCTTCCATTTCTCAGACATACATTCTTGTGTGGTCTGTGAACATTTTCTGTGATCTCTAAAAGTGAACAAAAGCTTTTAAGAATTTTGTAGGTTTCCATTTCCCATATATACAGTGTTATGTAGTCTGAGAACACTTCTGTGATCTCTAAAATTGCGGCGGTAGACAGCGGCAACACATGCAGGGATTGTCTGTTTGGCAATCTCCGCATATGTTGCGACTATCTACCGCTGCAAAACATGCAGCTGCATGGACTCGAATATATTATCCGAGCACGCTTAAGATACTCGGATAATACCCGAGCATGCTTGGATAACAGGTTATCAGAGCACATTTGCTCATCACTAATAGGTTCCTGTCCCGCTTTGCAGGGAGGCACGATACACCACTGAAGCCAGAGCAGTGCAAACAGGTGGTCAGTTAGATAGCAGATAATGCTTCCAGCAGGCTTGGCAGCATCACACAGTCTTCTACATGGTCCAGTCTCAGCAGCATAAAGTCTGGATCACTTAATCCTCACCCTGATCCTCCTTCCTCCCACCATGTTGAGTCCTGGGAGACTAGTGATCTCACAACATAATTTCTTGATTGTGGACTCTCAACCTGCATGCTCCCAGAGTGACAGGAGAACATGCTGTATAGTGATGCATAAACCTTAGAGCAGCCATGGCTACAAGAACATGATGGTGGAGAACGGCAAATTTGGGATAAGAAGGAAGATGATGATGAGACACAGTTGCCACTAAGTCTTGTTATTGTTAAGTCATGAAGTCAGGAGGACAAGGGTGCGATGCTGGAAGATGAGGTGGTATATGACAAAGTCACCGACCTAACCTAGGAAGCTGCTTGCAGAGGGAGGCCAGCAGCACTGAGGGGTAGAGATTGGCAGCACTGAAACAGACAGGAAGAGGCAGTGGGTTAACCAGAGGGACAAGGCGTGAAACTGTTCCGCAGAGCACTGACATTCCTGAATTTCTCCATCAAAGAGTTAGATGTTCCCCAGTCTGGAACTTTTTTAAAAGAGTTCTAAGACTGACAAACTGGCCATTTGCAACCTTTGCAATGGAATGATAAGCAGGGGTCTGACCACTAAGAATCTAAACCTTCTAACATCCTAACACAATAAAAGGACATTTTACAAATGGTGCTGATGTAAGGTAGACATCAGGTAAATTGTATTTATTAATCCTTTTGTGATATAGCTTTTTAGATTAGAGGTAGAAATATTCAAAGTTTGAAAATTGTTATTTTTTTTTCATTTTTATCAAATGTTTGATGTTTTTATAAATGAGCATAAAACATCAACCCAAATTTATCACCAACATAAAGTACAATGTGTCACGAAAAAACATTCTCAAAATAACTGGGATATGTTGAAACACCCTGATTTGACTGCAAATTGTGAATACAAACTTAGGCTATAGAGCAACGTTGTTCCCATAGAGAAAGAATAAAAAAAAAATGACATTTTACAGGACCATTTGAAATAGCCTGCCAAAAATATATCTCAGACATATGCAACAATAGTGATTGAAGACAAAAGCAGTGCAATTAATTCTGGAGTGAACAGGGCTATATTTTCTGCTCATATTCAACCAATTGCAGTAAGGTTGATTGGACGGTGCTTCACAGTACAAATGGACAATGACCCAAAACATACTGCGAAAGCAAGCCAGGAGTTTCATAAGGCAAAGAAGTGGAATATTCTGCAATATCTGAGTCAATCACCAGATCTCAACCCTATCCAGCAGCATGTCACATAGTTAAAACAAAACTTAAGGTAGAAAGACCCTCAAACAAGCAAAACAACACAAAGTAGGAAACCCAGAGTTAGGTAACGTCCGTGGTTTACAGACTTCAGGCAGTCATTACCTACAAATGATTCTCTACAAACTATTAAAAATAAACATTTTATTTATGGTGAAGTTAATTTGTGCTATTACTTTTGAATCCCTGAAATGAGGAGGCTTTGTAGAAAAATGGTTGCAATTCCTAAACGTTTCACAGGATATGTTTGTTCAACTCTTTTAATTAAAACTCAAAGTTTACACTTAAATTGCATCTCAGTTGTTATATTTTAATATCCAACATAGTGGCATACAGAGCCTAAATCGCGAACATTCAGTCACTGTCTATATATTTCTGGATAACTATAGCTAACTGATTGGCGATTTTATTTTGGGGAATTGCTGTATGTGTAGCCTTTTTTATATATTATTTAATTGATAAAAAAACAGGATTTTGATGTAATATCTCCACCATTTTTGTATCATTAGTATAATATGATCTCCAAGTGGGAAGTAATGAACAGCTTTCATTCTAGACAACATCTAGAATCAATGGATTTCCATTATCCAACTTAAGAAGAAAATCTTTATCCATCTTATTTGAGATGATCCAACAAACAAGCAATTTTCTGCTTCAGTAGGTAATTCTGCATATAGCAGTCCGGTCCCCCAGCAGAGAGCAATGTATGGTGAAGAGACTTGCTAATGAAACTACTCCTCTGCAGAAGTTTAGATAATGAGAATCTCTGTATGTGCTTCTTAGAAACTGCTTGACAAAGCTGCAAAACCAGATGTGTTAGTCACAAAGATGATAACAATGTTGTACCTAAATATTCGCTGACCTCAATTAGAGTTCATCATGCAAAAGCTCTTCATCCAAAAACATCACGGGGAGTAGATAGGAGACCGAATTGTTTTTGTTCTTGCTCATTATTTTTGCTAAATTAAAGTTTGCTGCTTCTTCTGGATCATGTCGGCAGGATGGCACTGGATGGCATTGTAGCAAGTTGGCCAGCCATGTGTAGTAAAGCGTATGTGTAAACCATATTGCAACCATTCCAATTATGAAAAGCAACTTTAACAATAATTCCCCAAGGTTAAAGAAAAAAAATCGATCAATGATTCATGATAAAAGTATATGCAGCGCCCCAGAGTCCTGGTCATTGCAGTACTGATGCTCCGCCGCTAAGGGGGGCTATGGTACGTCTGATGGCACTGAAGGAATTCACCTGACCAGGTATCACAGACACCAATACACTTCACAGTCTGGCCTCCAGGGGGAGCTAAGGGTGCTATGTATTAGGCCACTCCTCACAGTCTGGTAAAACTGGGGGTTGGATAGGAAGTTAGAGAGAGGCTGACTGGGAATCGAACAGGCAGCACCCTGTGGCAGAGGGTGTTGCGGGGAGAGACTCAGGGGGGTCCCTGTCAGGGGTGGGATCCTGACAGAGGCCTAGCGAACAGAGAGAACGTTACGGGACCGCGCCTGCACTAGATAGCGGCGGTGCCCTAAGAAAGGACGAGAAGCGAGGTATATTGTGCTGAGTGAGAAACGAGATCAACGCAACAAGGAGAAATACCAGTAGGAGTCATGCTGTAAGACGAGGCAACATCCTACTGAGGCGCGTAACCGGTGGCCGGAACGCCGAGGAAGTACTAGGCTCCAAGCAATACTTCAAACCTATGGCAGGACAGTCAGCTATAGGCGGGCTGTCTCACACAAATCACCTACGAAGACATAGGGGGCAACAACAGGAGAAGGGCGACACTAAGGTCCAGGAAGAGCTCCGAGCCTACCTGTCATACGGGTGCGTCCTAGCCATATCATCTGGGGGACGAAGAAGAACATCAGAATCGAGTTGTGAGGGAACACGAGAAACAGACACAACAGTTGTGGGAACTATCCCGTACGCACAGCAGGGGAGGACCGCAACACACAAGCGCTAGAAGGTAGGCACAGATTTCCACCTGCAAAGGGAACTCTGGAGGTGCCATCGGACCGGCCGGACTTGCGCAGCCTGGTTAACCGTATTCCGGACTGAGGATCCTGAAGCCTTCAGTAAAGAGGTAAAGAGACTGCAACCTGGTGTCCTCGTTATTTACTGTGACCAGCACTGCACCGCACTACCACCACTGTTGTGAACTCCGTTTTCGGGCTCCCTCTTGTGGTCACAGATGGTATTGTGTGACTTTGGTTTTTTGGCTCCCCCTGGTGGTTTGGTTTATTATCCTGCGGGTCTGGCTGGATCAGCTGCCTCGTTATTCACCAGGGAGGTTCCTATTTAGCTCTGCTTCACTTCCACTTGTTGCCGGCTGTCAATGTATTCAGTGCTATTCTGATTACTCCTGATTATCTCATTTTCTGCCTCTTCAGGATAAGCTAAGTTCTGTTTAAATATTTTTTGCTCATCTGCCTGCAATATGATTTCTGTGTAAGATGAGTCTAGTCCAGCTTGCTAATATGTGATTTCTGGTTGCTGGTAAGCTCTGGGGTACGGAGTTGCTTCCCCCGCACCGTTAGTTGGTGCGGGGGCTTGAGCAATCTCTGCGTGGATATTTTGAATAGGGTTTTTTATTGACCGCACAGTTTCCTTCCTATTTTCTGCTATCTAGTATTAGCGGGCCTCATTTGCTAAATCTGATTTCATCTCTGTGTTTTGCTTTCCCCTTAACTCACCGTTAATATTTGTGGGGGGCTATTCTATATCTTTGGGGTCATTCCACTGAGGCAAGAGAGGACTTTCTTTCCCTCCAGGAATAGTCAGTTTCTCAGGCCGTGAAGAGACGTCTAGGATTTTCAGGTAAAGTTCCACGGCTACTTATAGTTGTTTGCGGATAGGATCAGGTTGCGGTCAATCTAGTTACCACCTCCCCAGAGCTAGTTGTCTGTTCAGTTACTTAGCTAGTCCGTCCTGCGATCCTTGCCACTAGGATCATAACACACCACCATCCACACCTTTCATTGGGCGCCCCTCAGCAGGGTCACGGACCGGGTCTAGTCACCGTGACAACCCCAGAGCAGAGACTCAGAGGCCCGGTACCGGGTACCCCTCGGCCCTGCGGCAGTGGGGGCGCTACAACTTGGCGTCACGAACAGGATCTACTTAAGCCTGAAGAATCAGGTCATGTGTGCCTTGGAACTGTGATTTATTGTGCTTGGACTGTGACTTGTTGCAAAGACTGTGGACTGCCACTTGCCGCCAAAAGTTCCCGCCAAAACCGCCGCCATTACAGCGCTAAGGAGAGCACAGTAGGAGAAGAGGGGCGTGAAGTGGGTGTAAACAAGCTGAAGAGCGCGAAAGACATTGGCCGCCCAGTCTAAGTATTTCTGTCCCTTGAGGACGTGTCCGTCAGCAGCCGAGATCCGCCTCCTAATCCTTAATGGAGGGCGGAGGCAAAGAAAGCGAAACCGCCCACGAAGGAGAGAGCGGGAAAAGGACGAGGAAGAAGAAGCGAACCACGTGGAGGACGCCATGGCGAGCTGCCAGGAACCGGAGCGTGGGGTCGGAGCAGAGGACTCCCCCAGCTACCCGGAGGGACACCGTGACCAGGCCTCCACCGCTGATACTGACTTCCTGCTGGCCGGAGTGGATGAGCTCAGCGACCAACTCCGGCGGACGCAGCTGAGCACTGAGGCCGGGTGGAAGAAGACCTTCATCGGGAGCCTCACCAGACGTCTGTCGGCAGCCTCGTCTGGTCCGGAGCAAGAAAGAAGTTCCAGCGCTCCGAAGCCAGAAAGCAAGGCTCTGCTGGAAAGCGAGATGCTGCAAACGGAGATGACAACGCTGCAGCGCAAGGCCCTGCAACCAGCGTTCCAGATCCCAGCGGAGACGGAGCAGATCGGCACCGGAGGGACCGCGTCTGAAGCAGGTATGAAGAACGACCCTGCCTCGCCAGCAGAGGACCTGCTGATAGACCCCGTCGCGTTACCCCCTCTCCCTGGGACCTATAGACTCCGGCGCTTTACACCCTAGGATCGGGCCACGGGTATGGAGCACTTCTTAAAGGCCCCGATCTCGCCGATCACCTTGCCGAGCGAGGTCTATGCGGAGCTACGGCCGCCAGAGCGAGAGTAAACCTCGATGCCATGGATATGTAAATAGTTAACTGTTTGTTTCCCTGCTCTTTGTTGCTTTAAACCCGACTAGGGTTATTCTTAAAGGGATCCCTTTGTTTACCCGGGATCCCTATTGCTTTTATTTTTGTTTTTGTTTTCCCTTTCTGCTCCTTTTAACCCCCTATTTGGAAAAGACTGCTGGATCATGAACACTGCATGATTACAAACTTATTGTAAATAGTTTGCACCTTCTTAAAGGTGCCCTCTACTGGTTTTATAAAAGAAAGGACTCTTTGCGAAGAAACTGTTCCTGGAAGCAGTACCGGAGTCCTTGCTGCACACGGACTTGCAGCTTGAGAAGTTGCACTACCTCATAGAGACTTGGTTCCTTCTTAAAGGGAACGTTCACCCATAGCACTTAAAGTATAATGATGCCTTAAAAGAAATAGTGATAATGCTTACATGTAAAGTTATATGTAGTCAGACAGTTGATAGTAAGAAATGTTTAATGATGTGTCAGAGAATGAGGACAGGAAGTGGACCCGTACGGGGTTAGTCGGTGAGTCCTCCTAGGAGCCATACAGAGATGGCTCGGTGATCCTGAACTGAGAGATGGATGATACGTTCTATACTGTGTATAGTAGCAGAAAGGCAGTAGGCCCGGGCTGAAAGGGGCGGTCCTGCAACAGAACGAGAGGCAGTAGGCCTGGGGCAGATAGACAGGCGGTCCTGCAGATGTAAAGATGGAAAATGAAGAAAAGTTGATTAGCCTTATAATGTTTTATAAGGAGGTCTTTAGTGGATTCAGCGTGTACGTCCTTAAAGGAAATGTTAAATTATTGTTCAGAAATTTGCATTTAGTAGAATACCCGGTTGGGTAAGAAAAGTTATTTATAATATGCTATTTAAAGTATTTAACCAAGTTTGTAACGTTCAAGTGTCCTCACCTCCCATAAAGGGAAGCTCTATTCAAATTTGCTTATTGTTATTGCATTTTCAAAATTGTATGTCTTTTTGCTGACATGTATTGTTGTTTTCTTCCCAGTCCAGGAGTACTGGATTTAACCGGGGGGAGTGCAGCGCCCCAGAGTCCTGGTCGTTGCAGTACTGATGCTCCACCGCTAAGGGGGGCTATGGTACGTCTGATGGCACTGAAGGAATTCACCTGACCAGGTATCACAGACACCAATACACTTCACAGTCTGGCCTCCAGGGGGAGCTAAGGGTGCTATGTATTAGGCCACTCCTCACAGTCTGGTAAAACTGGGGGTTGGATAGGAAGTTAGAGAGAAGCTGACTGGGAATCGAACAGGCAGCACCCTGTGGCAGAGGGTGTTGCGGGGAGAGACTCAGGGGGGTCCCTATCAGGGGTGGGATCCTGACAGAGGCCTAGCGATCAGAGAGAACGTTACGGGACCGCGCCTGCACTAGATAGCGGCTGTGCCCTAAGAAAGGACGAGAAGCGAGGTATATTGTGCTGAGTGAGAAACGAGATCAACGCAACAAGGAGAAATACCAGTAGGAGTCGTGCTGTAAGACGAGGCAACATCCTACTGAGGCGCGTAACCGGTGGCCGGAACGCCGAGGAAGTACTAGGCTCCAAGCAATACTTCAAACCTACGGCAGGACAGTCAGCTATAGGCGGGCTAAAAAAACGTTAAACCGCACCCTATACCCATATGCCTCCCATAGGCCTATAAGTAGCGCACGTCCATGCCAGGGGGTCAACCCAGCTGCATAGTCCAATCCAAATCCAAAAAGGAAGACAGCGCCACAACAGTCAGTGAAGAATAACTTACAAATTTAATCTGCCATCTGCGGCGACGTTTCGGTATAACAACCTTTATCAAGCACAGTCTGACACATGTTCCAACCACCATTATATACTCCATGCACCACCCCCCATTCCATAATCCACCAATGAGAGTGAAGCACCATATGTAGATTTTCTATTATGTGTCAGACTGTGCTGTCTTCCTTTTTGGATTTGGATTGAGCTATAGGCGGGCTGTCTCACACAAATCAAATCACCTACGAAGACATAGGGGGCAACAACAGGAGAAGGGCGACACTAGGGTCCAGTCAGAGCTCCGAGCCTACCCGTCATACGGGTGCGTCCTAGCCATATCATCTGGGGGACGAAGAAGAACATCAGAATCGAGTTGTGAGGGAACACGAGAAACAGACACAACAGTTGTGGGAACTATCCCATAAGCACAGCAGGGGAGGACCGCAACACACAAGCGCTAGAAGGTAGGCACAGATTTCCACCTGCGAAGGGAACTCTGGAGGTGCCATCGGACCGGCCGGACTTGCGCAGCCTGGTTAACCATATTCCGGACTGAGGATCCTGAAGCCTTCAGTAAAGAGGTAAAGAGACTGCAACCTGGTGTCCTCGGTATTTACTGTGACCAGCACTGCACCGCACTACCACCACCATACACACCTTTCATTGGGCGCCCCTCAGCAGGGTCACGGACCGGGTCTAGCCACCGTGACAACCCCAGAGCAGAGACTCAGAGGCCCGGTACCGGGTACCCCTCGGCCCTGCGGCAGTGGGGGCGCTACATATAAAATACAAATGTCCATCAAGTTCATTAATGAAAATTTATCGTTCATAAATCAAGTTATTGCTATCATTTGTGATAGCGACATTTAAAGATTGTGAAATTGTTCCTAGCTTAGAGCAATCTTACTTTGAAAGGTCTAAATGTCAATGCTCCAAACGGTTTCATAGCATATGTCATTTTTTAAAAGGGGTAGTCTCATTAGATTTACAGTGGTAAGCTGATCTGGTTTAGTTCTCTGCACCCCTCACAAACACTACAAAATTAGGGTTGGCTAAAAGTGGGGCACCATATGTGATGTCTGTACATTATTATAATTAATTTATTTTTAGAGCACCAATGATTCCATGGTGCTGTGTGTGAGGAGGGGTTACCTACATAATACAGATATAAATTACAGTCTAGAAACTACCAATGACAGATTGGTACAGAAAGGAGAGGGACCTGCCCTTGCGGGCTTACAGTCTACATTTACCATGTATAGTCATATTTTCAATTTACACTTCACTTTTGAAGTCTATTACCAATATCATACCTTTCCCTGGACATAAAATAATTTGTGCCATGTTTCATTATTGTTTTTGCCTCTTGCGGAAAAATACTTTCATTATATGACTCCATGTGGAGTAACCGTAAAACTGAACGTGAAGTGTCTTCATGTCCTTAGTGTAGAACTTTGTAGACTCCATGAGCTGAGATACAGACCGCTGAAAAGTAAGGTAGTTCTGATAATTTAGACGTTGCACTTTTTAAAAGGCACTTTTATAGCTTTTACCCTAAACCAGCAAATTGTCTCTTCAGAGAGGAAGAGGACTAGAACTCTAGTGCCACCTATTGGAAGTAGCAATCCTAACAGTCAATGTCGACTCTTTAACGAGCCTTGTCACATGACTTAGGATAATAGCCAAACCAGAATCTCAATTTGCAGACACTGTGTTTCGGGGTGCTGCCCCTTGTCAGTGCAAAGTGGAGATCTGGTTTGGCTGATTGAGAGGCGTCTGACTGGGATCCAAGAAGTATCATTTCTCCTTGCGGAGAGTGACATGATAAGCATGTCGAGGTGAGGAGACTTAAAGCCGCAATGCTCCTCTGGGAAATATGCAAATTGTCTCTTCAGAGAGGAAGAGGACTTGAACTCTAGTGCCATCTATTGGAAGTAGCAATCCTAACAGTCAATGTCGACTCTTAAGCAGTACCACGAAACACAGCGTCTGCTAATTGAGATTCTGGTTTGGCTATTATCCTAAGTCATGTGACAAGGCTCGTTAAAGACTCGACATTGACTGTTAGGATTGCTACTTCCAATAGGTGGCACTAGAGTTCTAGTCCTCTTCCGCTCTGAAGAGACAATTTGCATATTTCCCAGAGGAGCATTGCAGCTTTAAGTCTCCTCACCTCGACATGCTTATCATGTCACTCTCCGCAAGGAGAAACGATACTTCTTGGACCCTAAACCAGAAATGTTCTTCAAAATCCTTCAACATCTGCACAACTAAATGCCATAATTTTACTTTTCCCCTTTATACCATCCATGCAAATAGACTCAAACTTCAGTCTTCAAACAACGTCTTGTGGACACTAAAGGATGAAGCTTGTATACTAAAAGCAAAATAAAATTGGCGTTAAATTCCCCTTCGTCATAGCCTCTGGGCACGTTAAGATTATTTGTAACTTTGGGGCTGAGAGGACTTGCCAGGATGTGATTCTGTGTCTTCTAGCTCGGCTTTCCATTACGCCAAGATCATTATACTATTATAAATAAACACTTGGGCTTCTGGTTTGCCTCTGAGTTAAAAGGCAGTCCTCCTACAGCTGATGTTAATTGTACATGATCAGACCTAATGGTCATGAAATGACTGATAGTTACCATTAAGATTGGACTGAAATGAAATATGGGGGTGACTGGAGACTGCCTAATTTAATTATAAGTTATTAATTTATCAAAATTACAGTGTAACCTATGGCAACCCATCAAATATTTTGTATTCATTATTCTGACTATTAAAAAGCTTTTCAGATTTAATATATCCTAACTTTGGTCGCCTACACTTCCTGGTGTTCAGGAATGCTTCCACTTCTATTTTCAAAGTTTGTTGCAGAAGTAATAATTTTTTTTTATTTAAAAAAAATCTACCTTAATATGTTTTGCAGATATCTTCTCAAAGAATGTCACCACCATTTATTTAAAAAGAAAGTGTAAAGATGTATTTACAAATTAGATGAATATCTGGTGAACTCAATAGTTTTGGTGCTACCAGATAACCATTTATTACATATATTGTATTGTCCCAACAATCCGCCAATTTAATTTCAACTTGCTTACTCCTTTTGTTTTTAAGGGGGTATTAGTAACATTAAATGTTATCCCCAATTCAAGTATTAAGGAATATCTTAGTAATTGTGGAGCTCTGCATGCTGGGATTGCCATTGATCCCAAGAGTGGGGCTCTGCAGAGCCCATCTGAATGGAGTAAAGATCGAGCAGCACACTTCCACACCATTTATTGTTTATGAGACTTCCGTAAAAAGCTGAATACAGCATTTTTTATGACAGTACCATAGACAATGAATGACACTGAAGTCAAGAATGCTTATCCTCCACCCAATCCTTGGGATCACAAGGAGTCATTAGGACTACCAGACATCTGTAAGTTATTCCCTATTCTGTAGATAGAGTATTGCTTTTAATTTTGGGGAAATCCCTTTAAGGAGATAAGCCATTGTAAGAGGTGCCTACCAGCCTCTTAGTTCTCTCTCCCTACTGAGAACATGTGAATTTTTGACCAAACAAAGATGGCAAGCATACGGGAGAAGTCAAGAAAAACAGCTATAGGCTGAGTGAATATAAAATGTATATTCAGCTTAAAGAAGACCTTTCACTGGACCATTTAATTTCAACGGAGCAACTCCTGCAGTTGCTGCTGTTTCAATGAGTCTGGAACAAACAGTTTTTCTTTTCATTCTGTGCCACTTCATTCCAAAGTTTTTACCCCCCAGATTTAAAAATGCAAATATTCCCTTCAACCATCTTGGCATATACCACCTTCTGTCTTAGAGGAGAAAAAGCATACACCCACAGAGATGTTCTGTGGCATATGCCAGGCTGGTTCAAGGAAGGTATATGCCAGGCTGGTTCAAGGGAAAATTTACTTATTTAGTACCTGGGGGAATGACTTTGGAATGGAGGGGTATAGAAGAAAAAACTGTTCAAGAAACAGTCGAACAGCACCAATTGGAGGATACACAGTATAAATCAAAACAATCCAATAAAAGATCATATATAAGGTTTTAGCTTTACAGTCATTGTGCATGTAGAGTTTTCAAAAATTTATTTTAGGATTGCCTCTTTCTTTATACTATGCTAATTTGACAACAGAGAACACGGTTTTAGCTATTAGAGTAAAGTTGGCCATACATAATTGCTTGTCCAGCAGCTCTTTCTCCAGAATTCCTGATGACACTTCTGTAGGTGACTTATCTCCAGCGAGAACAAAAGGATTGAGCATTTACATGTAAACAGCCCAATCTTTTTATCCCCCAACATCATCTGTTGAGAAATAGCAAGGAGTAAATAAGTACAAAAAAAGTAGAGGAACAAAATTATATCAAATTCAGAAATGCTGGAGTGATATTGTGTATATTTTTTAACACATATAAAACTCTAGTGAACTTTGAAACTCAATATATGAGCAGATGCAAGGATAAAATTGGTCATAGATATTGAGTTGTCAGTAGGACATTTATTTGGCCACTATCTTTCTAGACATCCCCTCTTCCTTGCCTATTTGACTCAGTCGGATGTTAATACAATAACAATAGAATATCCCATTTTAAGGCCATAAGATGGCATATTTTGCTTGCATTACAAATATTTTCCAAATCCCCAAATTCGCTTTAGGACACAAATATTTCAGTACATATTTGACTTAGTTTCTCTGGAACTTAACTATTTTTATGATCTGCCCAGTTGTCTATATAAAGTCTATCACTGGTGGATTTTGTAAAGCCCAGTACAGTACAGGAATTAAGCAAATAATTAAAAGGGTTATTTCATGAATAAAAAAAAAATCATATTCATGAATAAAAAGAGCCTATGATCCATCTATTAATCACGTAGACATTCATCTCATTGGCCACAATCAAGGGCGTATCTGTAGTGTTCAGGGGTTGCTTTCGCACATAGACCCTGGAGCCATTGGGTGGCCCCAAAGGTCTCTTTGGCTCAGATGAGAAGACCTATACTAATTAAAACTCAGGCTAATAGGGGCCATGTTGGAGATTTTGCTTTGCGGCCAACAAACTTCAAGCCTCACTACAATATATCAAGATGCATAGAAAGAGAATAAAGTACTGTATAAAACCCTTTAACAGTACATTGGAAAATTCTTTCTCGTAAATTCCCTCAATCACTTGTGTTACAGGCAGGCAGACAAAAATACAATTGACTTGTAACCAGAAAAATATCACGCAACTTTACTTCAGATAACTGTGAGAACAATAAGGCTTGAGGCTATAGTACTTGACGTTATACAGCTGCTGGAAATATAGTGACCGTAATATTAAATATGATCACTAAAACCAAGTCCCTTCTAGTTTCTAAAAACTTGCTTTTATTGTGGGGCTAAAACCTTTAAGATTAACCTGGAATGTACATTGTTCTTTTCAGCCTGGAGGTACCACTCCAAACCACATGTTTCTTTGATTTATGGAAGGACTAGATTTGTATTAACATCTGAAAGTTAATGTCTTACGAAAAGGTGGAGACCTTTGTAAAATAAAAAAAAATGGGTCCATAGCACATTTAAGAACTTAGATTTCAACTGACCAACTATAGCAGACACATATAGGAGATTTAATGATATATGCACACTAGTCTATGGGAGTTCGCCAAACAAGCTTGAAGAGAGATTGTGCAGCCAACTCTTCATTTGGGTTCCTGCTAGGCGGAGGAAGGATCTCAGAATTGAACAGTGTATACACTATTATATGAATACTGACTATCAGGATCATAGGTAGAAAATTGTTAGCCACATAGCAAACATTAGTAAAGTTTTAAAATCGCCTCCTCCATCCCTAGTTCATGTTATGGCCTGTATAAAGCGTATGCTAGGAGCTTTATAAATAAAATTGGGTCACATTATTACAATGATAATATTGTTCCTGACTTTGTAGAAAGTGAAGACCTCTTACAACCATTTTAAGTTTCTTGATGATTTTTAATTATCCTCAATTGGATTCTAGACAGCCATATAAGAAGAACCAACCTGGGCAATGAGGTTTGGTGGTATAATCTGGTTCTGGTGATGCCTTCTACTTTTTAAAAGTACTTTTGAACCAAGAACTAGGTGCTCTAAAAGTAAAATACAATGTGAAGGCAGATGACCCCTCTGTCCATGGTGGTAAAGCTTGGCAATACAAGTCTAGATTAAGAAAATCTTGAATTTATGTAATCAGCAAAGTTTCTGCCCATGATTTATTAGAGAAGATTATTCTGAAATGGATTGATAAAGAAGTTGGAAAATTAATTTTCAGGTGCTGAACATAAAAATAGAGCGTAAGATATAAGAAGTAAATGTGAAATTATGAATGGAAGGGGATTGTTAAAACTATTCAAGGTTATCTGTTATCTTGTCATTGTGCCAAGCAACCAAAAATAAAAGAAATATGTGTGTTGTTCTAAGACTTGTGGCTGTGAATTTGGCTGTAAGAAAAGCAAGTTCTCATTAACATTTCCGCTGAAGATTTACTACAGGGATATCCACTGTAAGCCTTGAAACTTTTCCAAAATGACAGCACTAATGAGGAAACCACAAAAGAAAAACGTGCTGGAAACTTATTGCGATTCTAAGGCTAGGTTCCCATTGTGTTAATGGGATAGCGCTAACGGACAGCGTTGCACGGCGAAATTAACGCCGTGCACCGCGTCCGTTAGCGCTCCCATTGCCGGCAATGTTAGAGCGCATTGCTAGCGCGTGTCATTTTCGGCACGCGCTAGCGATGTGCCGGTCTTTTGTAGCGCGCCTCGGACGCGCCAGATCTGCGAGAGCGGGGACGTTAACGCGACCCCTGAACGCGGCCCCGAAAAAGACATTGCATTAGCGCAATCCGCTAGCGCTCGCGCTAAACGGATTGCACTAACGCAATCTGAACCTAGCCTAACAAGTCTTTCAAACCGTGCTCTTTTTGATCATCCTGAAGTTGTTTTCTTATATCTATAGGAGCAGATGTTAATCCAGATTGAGCGGCATCATCGCTGGCCGATGTTCAATATGAAATCATTATCGATAAGTCATGAAAAATCAAGATGGCCCTCGAGCTATAGAGAGAATACTTTGCATATCTGTGCTTCCATAACTAAGAAATGAGATGTAATTAAATATCTCCAGCTCTACAAAAATAACAGCCTCAGGTTTCCTCCACTAAAATAAGCCAGAGGTAAGACACTAGTAAATGATATTCTGCTCATATACTAGACCGTAGGGTAACTATGCTTGGCCAATTTCTATCCATACATCTACCATAGATTTGCAACCAACCTAAACAGTAACTCATTTACTGCAATGACAATTATATGCATAATCTATATGCAATATATTAGCTCTCTTAATACTTTAATAGACATTTTCCAATTTAATACATTTGCATATTTTTCTATGTGTTCCATATGAACTCAGTATAGAAATGTAATTAAAGACAATGTGTCCTGAACTTGATTTTTAATAATGGATAATCATATTTTCAATATTTCTTTTAGTGGGACAAAAGGTTTTCCAATGTTATCTTATTTGCAATTTGGGCAGATGCCTAGCCCAGTTGTTCGTAAGGAGGCAAGTGAGCAGATCAATCTACCATAGTAACATTTAGAATAATGCTAATAGTGCAAGCAATGTGTAATGTTAAAGGAGTTTTATAAGATTAGAAAAGTGTCTGCTTTAGTTTCTAGAAATATCGCCACTCTTGTCAATGGACTGTGTCTGGTATTGCACCTCACACCCATTCATGTAAGTGGACCTGAGCTACCATGTAGGGCACAATAAATGGACACAAATGATGCAGTTTCTGGGAAAAAAGCAGACCCCTCTTTCTATAATCATACAATCCCTTTAAACCATATGACACCAAACTGAAGGTTATATGGAAAAAAAGCTTCAACTGTTTATAACAGACTGACTAGAAATCAGTGGATGATATTTTTATAATAAGTGGGGCTTCCAAATATACAGTATATTAGGAATTAAAGAAGCACTCCCATTAAAGTTTGTATTCTCTTAATATATTGGAGTCATCATATTATATAGCACGGTGTACTTAAAATGGCTCAATTTGCCTTTGTACCCAGATAATTCTTCTGTTTTCCATTAGGTCTATGACATCGCATGATTAAAATATACAGCGCTGGTAAAAATTAAGAGACCACTGCAAAATTTTCAGTTTCTTTGATTTTTCTCTTTATAGGTATATTTAACTACTGACAACATGTCTCTGAAGTTCCAAGCAATACATTTTGTATTTATTTTCTGAAAATGAGAGATGGTCAAAATAACACATTGTTTGCAGACCTCAAATAATGCAAAATGTTTTAACTCAGGAAGAGTTCAGAAATCAATATTTTGTGGAATAGCCATGATTTTTAATCACAGCTTTCATGCATCTTGGCATGCTTTCCACCAGTCTTTCACACTGCTTTTGGGTAACTTTATGCCACTCCTGGTACAAAAATTTAAGCAGTTCTTTTTTGTTCGATGGCTTGTGACTATCCATGATCCTCTAGATTACATTCCAGAGGTTTTCAGTGGGATTCAGGTCTGGAGATTGGGCTGGCCATGACAGGGATTTGATGTGGTGGTCGTTCATCAGCATCAGCAGGAGGAATCAACTTTTTTTCCATGATAACCTTGTATGTGGCTTGATTCATATGTCCTTTGCAAAGAATAACCTGCCAAGTTCCAGCCTTGCTGAAGCATCCCCAGATCATCAGCGATCCTCCACCAAATTTCCCAGTAGGTGCAAGACACTGTGGCTTGTATGCCTCTCCAGGTCTCCGTTTAACCATTAGACGACCAGGTGTTGGGCAAAGCTGAAAATTAGACTCATCAGAGAAGATTACCTAACTCCAGTCCTCTATGATCCAATCCTTATGGTCTTTGGCAAAATTCAGCCTGGCTCTCCTTTGCTTCTCATTGATTAAAGGCTTGTTTCTAGCTTTACATGACTTGAGGCCTGGCTCTAGGAGCCTGTTACGAACCGTTCTTGCCATGCACTTCACCCACACTGCCATTTGCCATTCCTTTTGTAGGTCACTTGATGTCATCCTGCGGTTGCTGAGTGACATTCAAATAAGATGACAGTCATCCCATTTAGTGGAGAGTCGTTTTCGCCCTCTGCTGGTCTGTAGCTTCGTTGTCCCCAATGTCTGCTGCTTGACCTTGTTGTAATGGACTGCCACCTTAGAAATTTTAAGGATGGAGGCAAAATGATGCTCACTGTGTCCCTCTGCTAGTAAAGCCAGAAATTAGCCCTTCTTTTCCTCACTCAAGACTTTTCTTTTCAACTCCTTTGGCATGATTCAAACTTATTTTTTAATTCCTATTACTTTTGGAATATTACTAGCACTTGTTTTGCTATCCAGCTTGTCCTATTGCAAGAGGATTGTGAACACTGCAATAGTGTTTTTTATACTGTCCTTCATTAAATAAGATTTGGTTCATGTGATCACCCAATCATAAGAACATTAAGTAGAATGAGGTGTACTCTGGTTGGAATTCAACTGACACTGGAATGGAATGGCTGTCAGACATGTAGAGAAGCTGATTTTTATAAAACTGTGCAGTGGTCTCTTAATTTTTGCCAGAGCTGTATATAAAGGTTATTTGGTTGGTTGGTGTGCTGCCAGACGTTAGTGAAGATGCGGTAATTGAAATAAGCACCCTTTATTTAGAATCAAAATCACTAATAAGAGCCACTTATTTTAATTACCATATCCTCCATTAACATCTTTGACAACACACCAACTTAACCTTTATAAACTGGTCAAAAAAATAAAAAATATAAAATGTAAAAAAATACTCAAACAACACAATGTAACTCCAAATACAATCTCACTTCTGTGAAATCAACCAGTCCAGTTTTGAAGCAACACCAATTGTGAATCAATTTCTGCTGCCGTTGTGCAAATGGAATAGACAACAGGTAGAAATGATAGGCAATTAGCAGGACAAGCCCTATAAAGGAATGGTTCTGCAGGGGGTGACCACGGACCATTTTTCTGTTCTCATTCTTTGTGGCTGTTGTTTTGGTCAATTTTGCATTTTGTCATTGCTTTCACCCCTTTTCACCCCTAGTACGTACAGTAGCATGAGGCGGTGTCAACAACCCACAGAAGTTGCTCAGGTAGTGCAGTTCATCTAGGATGGCACATCAGTGCGAGGTGTGGCAAGAAGGATAGCTGTGTCTGTCAGCACAGTGTACAGAGCATGTAGCAGATACCTGGAGACAGACTAGTACACCAGGAAATGTAGAGGGGCTGTTGGAGGGCAGCAACCCAGTATCAGGACCACTACCTCCTCCTTTGCGAAAGGAAGAACAAAAGGAGCAGAGCAAGAGCCCTGGAAAATGACCTCCAGCAGGCCACTTACATCCATGTGTCTGCTCAAACTTTTAGAACAGACTCCATGAGGGTGGTTTGAGGGCCTGACGTCCACAAGTGGGTGTTTTGATAGCCAAACACTGTGCAAGGTGATTGTCATTTGCCAGAGAACACCAAGATTATCAGATTCAACATTGGTACACTGTGCTCTCCACAGATGAGAGCAGGTTCACACTGAGCTCATATGACATACATGACAGAGTTTGGAGACACCGTGGACAATGTTCAGCTGCCTGCATAATCCTCCAGCATGACCGGTTTGACAGTGGGTCAGTAATAGTGTAGGGAGGCATTTTTTTGGAGGGCCCCCATGTACTAGCCACAGGTACCTTGACTGCCATTCGCTACGGGAATGAGATATTTGGACCCATTGTGAGACCTTATGCAGATGGAGTGGACCATTGGTTCATTCTAAGGCATGACAATGCTAGGCTTCATTTAGCTGAAGTGTGTCAGCAGTTCCTGCGTGATTAAGGCATTGATGTTATGGACTGGCCTGTCAGTTCCCCAGATCTGAATCCAATCAAGCAGATCTGGGACATCATGTCTCATTCCCTCCACCAATACCACGTTGCACCACAGACTGTCCAGGTGTTGACTGATGCTTTAATCCAGATCTGGGAGGAGATCCCTCAGGAGAACATGCGCCAACTCATCAGGAGCATGGCCAGTTGTTGTAGGGTTGTCATACAGTCACATGGAGGCAACTTACACTACTGAGCATCATTTCCTTGTTTTGAGGCATTTCTGCTGAAGTTGGATCAGCCTGTAATTTGATTTTACTATTTGATTTTGAGTACCATTCCAAATCTAGGCCAACATGGGATATTAATTTTTATAAAAAATTGACCTTTTTTATGTTTTATTGTTCTCAACGCATTCCACTATGTAATGAATAAAGATTTGCAACTGTAATATTTAATTCAGTGACATCTAGGATGTGAGCTAGGATGTGGTATTTTAGTATTCTCTTTATTTTTTTGATCAATGTGTGTGTGTATATATATATATATATATATATATATATATATATATATATTTATTTATTTTTTTCTTTCCCTGTTTCTATTAGTGTACCATTGATACAGTCTGGTGTTGTGCTCCTCTGCCTAAACTCACAGTGCTACAACCCTTCACCATTGGAAGTAATAAGCCAGTTTAGCACCACGATCCCCATTTAATAATCTAATATTTTGGATTACATGATTAAAAACTGACTAGCTGAATCCTCCTAAGCTCTATGTAGCAACAGGAGTTGATTTACCCTGCATTATTCATGTCACTGCAAAAGTCCAAGTCAGGGAGAGGAGAGAGCAGCTGTGTTAGGATTTGATGAGGGGAATGTTGAATGGTTGTAAGAAACTTCCTGTTTCTACATAGAGTAGAGAAAAGTGAAGAGTTAATCGGGTAGAAAGACAAAATGAGCAAATGTAAGTACACAGTGCTATATCATATGATGATTGCAATATATTAAGATGATAAAAACTTTGCTAGGAGTGCTTCTTTAGTAATATACACAGTAACTCCCCAATATAGTATTATAATCCAGAATTCTACTTTTTCCTATAAGTGTGCTGCTATGATAAACTAGCTGTAGGAAATTTAGGATGGTTCCATGCCTAAACTTTAGCAGATTACGTTACTTTTTAAAGATGGTAGTATTCTGTTAGTAAGACGAGATCGAAGCCTATTGACAGGGTTTAAGGTCAAGGGTACATATTTTAAAGTTCATGTGAGTCCTACTGAATATTATGGCATTACTCTGAGCCTAAAGGGAGGTATCCCTATACCATGAATCGCTATATATGCATTTCTAAAGCAGTCTCCTGCCCTGTCTGTTTTACTAAATAATACATAACTTACCTGGAGAGTTTTTCTTAGAACTCTGCATTATTCTTTTATACTGTTATACCTCCTGGAAGTTAATGAATAAACTGATAACTGGATGTTATATTCCCACTTATAAGCGGAGTTCAGCAGCCAACAAACACTGACATTGTCTAACCATTGCTGATCCTGTTAGACTGTGTAGACATACACCGTATTGAGTACTGTAATGGCAATCCCCAAGTTTTGATTTATTCATACAACTTCAGGAGAATTTACAGGAAAGCAGAGTTTTTAGAAAAAAAAAATCCCTGGGATTATTTTATGGGGTAATACAAGAAATTACTAAACCGGAAATGTTAGGTGGACTGTCAGGTTCTCTTGAAGTACAAAGGTGTGACTTCAACTTTAACTATTCTAACTGCCCCAAACAAACCCCCAATATAATTAAAGAAAATTATGTGTTTTGCTTCTCTGCATGCAAAAAAAAAAAAGAAATACTTATTAGCACAGCTAAGATGCATCAGCTCTCATAAACAAAGTGATGGTAAATTCCACAGGTAAGTTTGACAAGTGCTGAGTTACTGAGAAGCATTTGTCACCCAGACCATGATAAACAGCTGAGAGCCTGTAGAACATGCAACATAGTGACCAATGCAAATACCTAATAGTCCTGTATTAGAAATAGTTATCCTAATATGTTTGGTTGTCTACTACAATCTCATTACTTTCCACTCTGATATTATTACTATGCTTACAGTTTATTCACATGATTGTTTTGCTGATTTACTACAGAAAGTACAAAAAAACCTTTTTTTAAATATAAAAATGGCAACAAAAGCAGATGTGCTACACAGGTAATGAGATTAAAAAAACAGATGTAATACAAAAATGGATTTCAAAAGCAACGTGTAACCTTTCTTTGTTTATTTGTTGTAAACCTCCATTAAAAAAAAAAAAAATCAACTAATCTATGTAAGCATTCAGGATATTGGATTTATTTTGTTTTCATCCATTGATATATTCACAATGCTTTAGGAAACTGTCTAGGCAATCAGCCAGCAATGATTTGTGGCAGATTTCAGCTCAGATCTAACAAAAGTGTGAATGCAGCCTCAAAGTATAATAATTAGAATGACTGAAATTTAGGATCAAAAACCTAAAATATGGAAAAGAAGAGAAAAATAATAATAATAAAAAATACCTGATGAAGCAACGTAGCGAAACACACCTTGAAGTGGTGGTGAGGATGAGCAGGCTACACTGTGCAACTGGATTAGTATGAATTGATTATCCTAGTAGTAAGGATTATTAAGGTAGTGAGTCAAAATATTATTAAATATTACTTCAGTTATTTTCTGATTTGTTTGACTCTTAATATTTACCACATTTGCAGTACTAAGTCCACTTTATATTTTATTATATATTTCTTAATCAGTGGTGTATCATTATTATTCATTCATATCTATTTTATTACTTTTTTGTTAATAACTATTAGTAAATTATTAAATATCATTTATCACCTAGCTATTACAAAAACACTTTAGTATAATCCTTTTTTTCATACCAATTATTAGTGATTACCAACTAATTATGATTTATTATTTACTATTTATGTAATAATGTTACCCTCTGGATCATTTACAATTTTTTGGGGCCAGTTTGCCCCTGCATTTGTTTTTAATTTTGTCTTTGTGTTTCATACTTTTTATTGTGAAGCCGAATTGTGGTTAATAAAGGCATTTTTGCTTTATCTGTTATTTTAAGGGCTTTTTGATATATTTTACGTTTTTATCCCTTTTCTGTCTAAGCTCCAATTATTTATATATGTGGATTTTAGAGGTATCTTCATTTTAATTGGGTTTTATTGAAATTTGGGATCAGTGCCAGATAAAGTAAGTAATACAATTTATTAATCAAGTTATTCAATATTTTATACTGATTAATAAGATATGTTAATAATGACTAGTGTTGTACTCAAAGGTGAATGTAAACTTGAAATAATATTCTGTTGCACGCTGTGCTGCTACCACACATTACATCATAGGTAGCTCCTGCTAAAAATCTTTCCGATCCATCTTTCTGCACACAATGTTGCCGCAATAGCTGGACACAAGCCACAGTTTCAAGCCTGTCAAGCTGCACTGTCCCATTGACCTTGTTTCTTCTCTGCATTGCACCTGCTAAGCTGATGGCAGCAATACAATGCATTGTAAATGGTGACATGGCTTTATTCTTGGTTTGAATAATAGTCATTCCAGAGGCGGCCATACCATTGGTGCAATCTGTGTAGATGCATTGGGGACCAAAAGGTAAGGGGGCCACTACCACCTCCAAAGAAGCAAGCATCACAGACACATGAAAAGATGAAATATGATGAGCTATTGGACCATATACTGTTCTTGAACAGGGGCCACCTTCTGTCTGTGTCCTCTCCTGGTATTTGCTAACAAATCCAAGTTTTGGTAAGGAATTTTGGTAAATCAGAATTTGCGTACTTGTGGTCTAGATTTACTCTCCAAAATGATAGAAGCAAAGCAAAAAAATTATACAAAAGGCTATAAGCAAAAAGGCCCATTTTGAATAAAAAACAGCTGATGGGCTTAGGGCACCCATAGACATTAGATACCCGTTGACTGAACAGTTGTTCATCTGACATCTATCTTCTTGATTTCCCCATATACACCTCTGGCAAGTGTTCCTGTGTTCTCTATGAACGAGACACTGCCGGAATTCTGTGGCAGCAACATATGTACAATGACAAAAGGATCAGCCACAGAAATCCAACAGGCTAGATCATTCTCTCCCCAACATGATCTGTCAGATGAGAGTCAGTAGGCCCCATACACCTTAGACTATTTGGCAATAACTATTTGTCATTCGATTCAGCCGAGTTTAGTCTAATGTGTTTGGGAGCCTTTAAGGTTATACTTCTTTAGCTCTTCGAAATCAGTTGTTCCCACCTGGAAAAGCCTCATTGGACCATAACCAATACGATACATTGATGAAGTGGTTTCATCAGAATGAAATAAACTCTTTTCTTCCCAATAAAAAGCATCCAGATCTGAAAACCCCCCTCTATAACATTCATATGGACTGATAGGGCATACGGACACAGGTTTTCTTTAACTAAAGCTCTTTAAATAAAGCCACAACTGCCCTTTTCTCAAAATAATTGGCACACAGCTAATTGCATGGTCAAAATTCATCTGCTGCGTGATGCTTGGGACTTCCTACTGGGAGAGAAGATAAAAAGACCTGTCTCATTATTCTGACTCCATAACTAGGCTGAGTGTGTGGAGCGCTGGCTAGACTGTTTCTGTGGCTCTCTATGTATTGGTACTCAGTTATACACAATTATAGTAGGTAAAAAGAACTTATTCTGAGCAGAGATGCAGACACGTGTGCTTATCATGTCTGACATACAGAATTAGGCCGGGGTCACACTTGAGACTGCAATGTGAGAAACTCACGAGAGTCTCTCGCATCAATACCCGGCACTGCCGCTGGTGGTTCGGACCGGAGTGTTCAGCTGCATAGAAATACATGCAGTTGCACACTCCGGTCCCGAGTGCCAGCGGCAGTGCCGGGTATTGAGGTGAGAGACTCTCGTGAGTTTCTCACATTGCAGTCTCAAGTGTGACCCCGGCCTTAGGAAGAATGAAGGAGGAGTTACTAACATCAGCGCTACATCAGAGTCATATGGAGAGAGAGAGGTCAACTTCTAAAAGGGCAAACCCTTCTGTAAGGCCGGTTTCACATTAGCGTTTGTAGGAGCTGCGGAGGGCTGCGGACTTCCTCCATGAAGCTTCCGCATGCATCATTTTGATGATGCGGCGACCAACCCCGAAACAGCTGTTTGTGGATGGATACCATGCTTGGCATAGGTGGTCTTCCTTTATTGGATATTCTCCTTTATTGGATGCTGCCCTTCCCGTGGTTGTTCCTTCCCAGAGAAAGGCCTGGCTATTCATTACTTGCGTTGAGAAACACGTGATGGTGTCTCCGCAGCTTACTTTACATGCGTTTGCATATTTCCCATAAGGGATGGGGGCAGTGTTCTGGATCACTGCGTTGAGAAACACGTGATGGTGTCTCCGCAGTGTTGGATGTTTTGGTCTCCCCGAGGTCATTCATCTGTTCCTTCATAGCCTTTCACCAGGCACTGCTCCTAATAGCCAGTTTCCTACTCCACACTGATGAGGGGCAAAAACCCCGAAACAGCTGTTTGTGGATGGATACCATGCTTGGCATAGGTGGTCTTCCTTTATTGGATATTCTCCTTTATTGGATGCTGCCCTTCCCGTGGTTGTTCCTTCCCGGAGAAAGGCCTGGCTATTCATTGCTTGCGTTGAGAAACACGTGATGGTGTCTCCGCAGCTTACTTTACATGCGTTTGCATATTTCCCATAAGGGATGGGGGCAGTGTTCTGGATCACTGCGTTGAGAAACACGTGATGGTGTCTCCGCAGTGTTGGATGTTTTGGTCTCCCTGAGGTCATTCATCTGTTCCTTCATATGACATACAGAATTAGGCCGGGGTCACACTTGAGACTGCAATGTGAGAAACTCACGAGAGTCTCTCGCATCAATACCCGGCACTGCCGCTGGTGGTTCGGACCGGAGTGTTCAGCTGCATAGAAATACATGCAGTTGCACACTCCGGTCCCGAGTGCCAGCGGCAGTGCCGGGTATTGAGGTGAGAGACTCTCGTGAGTTTCTCACATTGCAGTCTCAAGTGTGACCCCGGCCTTAGGAAGAATGAAGGAGGAGTTACTAACATCAGCGCTACATCAGAGTCATATGGAGAGAGAGAGGTCAACTTCTAAAAGGGCAAACCCTTCTGTAAGGCCGGTTTCACATTAGCATTTGTAGGAGCTGCGGACTTCCTCCATGAAGCTTCCGCATGCGTCATTTTGATGATGCGGCAACCAGTGTAGAACGCAGCTTGTAGCAATTTCTTTTTTTTTGTCCGCATCGTCAAAACGATGCATGCGGAAACATCCGCATACAGCCGCACGACCTGCGTACCTAATGTTAAAGATAGGTACGCAGGCCGCATGCAGACCGCATGCAGAAGTAGGCAGAGCTAGCAGCGGAGGTGCGGCCGAGGGCGGGGCTTCACGGAGGAAGTCCGCTGCCCTCCGCAGCTTCTCAAAACATTAGTGTGAAACTAGCCTAAGGCAGCATATCAACAAAGCAAAGATAGGACAATACTGCCTGTATGATTCCTGAATCCTGGAACATGACACTCGTCATCTGGACACAGAATGGCTGCAATAATTCACATACTGTTAAATATTGAAAACCTGATGATTCCATGAATAGAGTAACTTTTTTCTGAAGGGAGGTATTCAGTTTCCTAATATGATCCCATCAATGAAAACAGAGAGTTGGAACATAAATACCAGCCTTAAGGTGATAATTTAAATTATACACTTAACATACAATATGCTGTAAATGTAATTATTATGTTCATGGTGTAGAGACATAATCATGTCTCTTTAATTACAATGCACACAACAAAATTAAAAGATTCTCCGAATCGCTGGATGGTACAATTATGTAACCGTCAGATGTTGGAAGCGACTGGTCACTAGAAATTTACATTAGCCACTTCTGCAATGAACTGGTTAAGTGCAAGATGTTCTTGCTGAATTAGCACAGTTCCAAAGGGGCACTGCAATTATCCATAAAATTGCGGAGTAATTAAATAACATTTAATTTTCACTGCAATCTCTAATTCTTGTTTGTTCTTCAGTGTCTGTATGGTTCCTATCACGCTACTCTGCCAAGAAACACACAAAACTTAATCTGTTTTTATGATGCCATGCAGTCACTGATTAAGGCTACTTTCACACTAGCGTCGTGCACTGCACGTCGCTATGCGTCGTTTTGCAGAAAAAACGCATCCTGCAAAAGTGCTTGCAGGATGCGTTTTTTCTCCATAGACTTTTATTAGCGATGCAGTGTGACGCATTGCCACACGTCGCAACCGTCGTGCGACGGTTGCGTCGTGTTGCGTCGGACCGTCGCCACCAAAAAAAGTTGCTTGTAACGTTTTTTGGTGCGTCGTCTGCAGCATTTCCAACCGCGCATGCGCTGCCGGAACTCCGCCCCCGCCTCCCCGCACCTCACAATGGGGCAGCGGATGCGTTGGAAAACTGCATCCGCTGCCCCCGTTGTGCGGCGCCTTCACAGCTAGTGTCGGTGCGCTGCAACGTCGCATAGCGACGTGCAGTGTACGATGCTAGTGTGAAAGTAGCCTAAGCTGTTAAAGGAACCTCTGCTACACACAAAGTTCCATTAAGACTACAGTATTAATATAATGTCTTATCACAGCTTGAAAAAAAAGACACAAAGACACAAAACACCCAACTAAAGTTGCCTCTAAAACTGCTAATCAGCTCCAATGAATAGCTAAGAGGAACTTTAGATTTTTTCCTTTATCTAGAATTTCCCTTCACCCCTTGGCAGGTACCATGTAATATGGCACAAATCTACTGTGAGCCACTTAGGCCACTCATTGGCTGCAGTGAACATGTGCTAGGCACAAATTAGCGAAGACAGGTTGGACTGCTGGAGGGTAAGGATCACATTACCAAGGTAAGATCTGGGTGAGTAGGGATTTTTTTTTTTTTAGATTACACCTGCGCCTGTTTGTAGGAGAGTTTCAGAAGCTGGATAGCCAATCTAAATATGAGGTAACAGATATTGGTGGAAAGTAAACTTAACTTTAGCAATCACTACCAGGCAACTAATACCAAAGCAAATAGTCATGGGATGCATCAAATGCAGCTTAGATGCCATTATAAGAAGTTTTATCTCTGTACAAATCACTATTCAGACCAGAAATGCAATATTGTGCACACTATCGGAATCCAGTGTAGAAGAAGCAAATAGAAGAACCATAGTGGAGGGCCACGGTTATGTACAGTTAGGTTCAGAAATATTTGGACAGTGACACAAGTTTTGGCATTTCGGCTGTTTACTACATCATATTCAAGATACAGTTATATATTCATGGGCTTAAAGTGCAGACTCTCAGATTTAATTTAAAGATATTCACATCCTAATTGGAATAAGGGTTTAGGAATTACAACCCTTTAAAATGTAGCTGCCTCTTTTTAACCCCTTTCCAACATTGGGCAATGTTGGAAAGGGGTTATACAGGATTTATACAGCTGACATGTGCCCGCAACAACCACGGTTGGAATCGCGATCCACCCGCTGCTGTTAACTGGTTAAATGCCGCTGTAAATTTCCGACAGCGGCATTTAACTTGCGCTTACCAGAAGTGCATCTCTAATCCCACCCCTCGGTGACCCCGTCACATGATCATGGGTCACCGTTGGGTCAGTATGACAACCAGAGATCTCCAGCAGACCTCTATAGTTGTCATTGCCGGATTGCTATGAGCGCCGCCCAGTGGTCAACACTCATAGCAAGTGAGCATTTATGCTACACATAGGCTATCTGATCATCGCCTGTGTGAAGCGGAGGTGATCGAAGTAGTCCAACTTCTAGTCTCCCATGGAGACTAAAGGTATGTGTCCACGTTCAGGAAACGCTGCGTTTTTGACGCAGCGCTGAGCCGCAGCATCAAAAACGCAGCGTCCAGATGTTACAACATAGTGGAGGGGATTTAATGAAATCCCGTCTCCACTGTGCAGGAAAAAACGCATGCGTTTTTCACGCGAAAACGCACATGCGGTGCGTTTTTTAAGAACGCAGCATGTTGCTACAATGAGCAAAACACGCAGGAACACCGCAGGTGACCTGCCAGTGACCTCAGGTGCATTTTTGGTCAGGATTTTACTTGCATAAAATCCTGACCAAAGCCTGAAGCAAAACTGAACGTGGACACATACCCTAAGAAGTTATATAGAAACAGGGGCGCACTATAGTATCCTGGGAAGATAATGATCATCAAGGGGTGCAATACCTAGTCTATGTATGAACATATGAAACCAAAGAGAAAAAGGTAGACTAGTATAGTATGCACAACCACAATCAATATAGAAACTACTAATTCATGTACCATGTTATAAATGTTTTTATGTGTATATCTTTTGAGGTGCAATAAAGGTGTTATATATATTTTCTATATTGATTGTGGTTGTGCATACTATACTAGTCTACCTTTTTCTCTTTGGTCCCATGGAGACTATTGAAGCATGCAAAAAGTAAAAAAAAGCTTTTAAAAATATTAAAAAAACTAAAAAAAATATAAAAGTTCAAATTACTCCCCTTTCACCCCATTCAAAATAAAACAATAAAAAAAATCAAATATACAGATATCTGGTATCACTCCATTCAGAATTGCCCGATATATCAAGATAAAAATAGAATTAACTCGATCGCTAAACAGCGTAACAACAAAAAAATTCAAAATGTCAGAATTACGTTTTTTTGGTCGCTGCTACATTGCAATAAAATGCAATAACGATCAAAAGGTCGTATCTACATCAAAATGGTATCAATAAAAACGTCAGCTCGGTGCGCAAAAAATAAGCCATCTCCCAGCCCAAGATCACAAAAAATGGAGATGCTACAGGTCTCGGAAAATGACGCCATTTCTTTTTTTTTACAAAACTTTAGATTTTTTTTTTCACCACTTAAATAAAAAAGAACCTCAACATGTTTAGTGTCTATGAACTCGTAATGACCTGGAGAATTATAATAGCAGGTCAGTTTCAGTATTTAGTGATCATGTTAAAGAAACAATAAAACAACTGTGGAATTGCACTTTACTTTGCAATTTCACTGCACTTTGAATTATTTTTCTCCTTTTCCAGTTTACGATATGCACTGGTGTTGTTCAAAAGTACAACTTATCCCACAAAAAACAAGCCCTCACATGACCATATTGACCAAAAAATAAAAAAGTAATGGCTCTGGGAAGATGGGGAGCAAAAAATGAAAAAGCAAAAACGAAAATACCTGTGTTGTTAAGGGGTTAAAGTAACCAAAAGTAATTGGATAGGTATCTCAAAAGCTCTCTAATATCTCAAAATCTCTTTAATGGATTGCATGGGCTATTTCCTCATTAATCCACCATCAATTAAGCTGGTAAAAGTTCTGGAGCTGATTCTAGGTGTGGCATTTAGAAGCTGTTGCTGTGAACCCACAACATGAGGTCAAAGAAGCTCTCAATGAATAGTAGCAGACTATCATTTGGCTGATTAAAGAAGAAATCCATTAGAAAGATAGAAGAAATGTTAAGTGGGGCCAAATCAATAGTTTGGTACATTCTGCAAGAAAAGAGAGAACTCAATATCTACATGTACCATAAAGAGAAGACTTCATTAGAAAAATTAGAAACATTCTGGAAAAGCATTCTTTGGACAGATGACACTGAGATCAACCTGTACTAGAAAGATGGGAAGAAGAAAGTTTGGAGAAGGCCTGGAATGGCTAATGATCCAAAGCACACCACGTCCTCTGTAAAAAATGGTGTGCTGATGACCGATGGGGCTCACAATCTAAATTCCCTATCAGTATGTTTTTGGAATGTGGGAGGAAACCCACACAAACACAGGGAGAACTCCTTGCAGATGTTGTCCTTTGTGAGATTTGAACCCAGGCCTCCAGGGCTGCAAGGCTGCGTTTCTACCCCTATTGTAATGTGAATAATAATGTGTGTCTTTCATATCATGTGATGGTAATTTACAGCATACAAGAATGTACAGTGTTAATGTATAATGTGAGTAGTGTCGAGTACAAGGTAAGCACTGGGTTAGACCTGAGTTAGTATGAGTACTGTTCATATAGTAAGTGGTTTAGCAATGACATAGGACACGCGATAAGGACAATGGGTTTAGTCTACAGTATAAGATATAGTTAATGGATAAAACTAGCTGCCTAGTGGGTGGGGACTATTGTTAATAAAAGGTGGACACTTCCTGGAAGTGTGAAGAGATCGAGAAGTGTAGTAACAAGTCCAAGTTCAAGTGCAGTGGGCTGCTAGGGTCAGCATGTGTCTACCATTCAAGGTAGTGGGACGCCATACTGGAATTTCATGCGGACTCTCCTGTCGTGCCTAGAGAAGGTCTGTCATAGGGGCTGCCATGCACATCATGTGCTTTGGTGTACTGGGGTAGATAGACAGGGATCCACCAAGACGTAAGGTAATGGTTCCTGGGTGCACTGCTGAATGGGAAGGGAAAATCCTTGGGCCAACAGAGCTAGTGAGCGAAGGGATGCTCAAAGAGGAACGAATGAAAGGGCTGAAGATGTATTGTGCTAAGAAAGTAAGGAATTTGAAGTGCTGTGCCCTATTGCATGCGTTACCACTTGATGAACTTGACCTGACTAGCAAACAGTTGCTTGTTGCAGTGAGCTTGATGTCCCAGAATTGTGTGTGGTGGCTCTTGAGGAAGAACGCCTGAAAACAGCGGAGGCCTGTGCAGCGCCCCAGGGTCCTGGTCGTTGCAGTAATGTCATTCTTCAACCAGGGGGAGTGATGTTTCGTCTGAAGGCAATAAAGGAGATCTATTTTCCAGGTATCACAAACCATACACCACACTTCACACTCCAGTCCACCAGGGAGAGCTATGCTCCTATTTATTAGGGCACTCCTCACAATTAGGTAAAACTGGTGGTCTGGATAGGAAGTTAGGCAGAAGCTGACTGGGCTTCACCCAGTGAGCTGCTATCTGATCTCGGCTCGGGTAGTTGGTCCCTGACAGGGGTGGGATCCTGTCAGAGGCCTAGACAGAAGGCCACGGAGCTGCGCCTGCCCCACGTGCGGCAGCATCCTAAGAAAGAGACACGAACAGCGAATTGTATTGTAGAGGGTGAGAAACGAAGTCATAGCAAAAGGAGAGGAAACCAGAAGTTATACTGATTAAAATGATACCTTGGTTGATGAACTCTATCTTGTGGTTGTTGTTTAATCTTTATTTTCAGTTTTGAGTTAATGATATGCTTGTGCTCCGGGGTGGCCTGTGGGGGTGGGGTTTTTTCATGTGGTGCTCTGCATAGGTATTAATAATGAAGACTGCTGACAGGTCACTGATCCCTCAGTGATTTGCCCCTTATTTTACATACTGATTATTATATGTATGGAAAAACAAAATGCCCTTCAGCAGGCAGGCGCCGGGCGGCACCTAGGCTGCAGCTTGATTGCATATGTAATGTGCATTAAATTGTTTTATTTAGTCATATACATTTTGTTAGGGCTAGCGGAACGCACCAAATGAATATATAGATTTTATTATGATAGGATAGATGCGTCCACCGTGCAGGAGAACCTGCTGCTAGCAAATAGGGGAACTAAATGGCGGTGTTAGCTAACTCTGTTACTTCACAGAGCAGCCGTGAACTCGAAGCACTGCGCCCTGTTTGACTCCACAGAGGCACAGGCTAACTGTCTAAACAAGAGTAGTCAGTGGTCATGCATGCACACGAAACTCCTCGCCGGAGGTGCCAGCATTCTAGGGGCTTATTTCGGCCAGGTCCCTGAATACCCAAGCATACAAACTCCTCGCGGGAGGTGCCAGCATTCTAGGGGCTTATTTCAGCCGGGTCCCTGAACACACTCATACAAGACCACATTGGCACAAAGTACATAAATAAAGAGCAATACTAGCGCATGGCCGTGCGGCCATGCGAGCCTTAAATAGTTGCAGCACGTACAGGACCTTCCTGGAAGGACCAATGAGAGGCTGCCACAGTGCGTGAGCACCTACAGGACCTTAGCTGCAGTGTCTGATCATGTGACCCTCGATCTCCACTGAGAGATCTTACTCTGGGCATGCTCAGAACGAGAAAAGCAGGACTTAGTCCCTGAAGCGTCTGCTCGCCGCTGCCCAGCACTGACTTCAATGGCAGAAGCAGGAAAAGCAGCAGTAACTCTCTGTACAGAGTCAGACTGAGCGAGACGCTGGGACCGACGTCTCCGCTGAGCAGACTCCACTGTGGCAGGAGAAGAATGGGAGACCGCAGCAGAGATGGCCCAAGATTCCCCCTGTGCAGAGATGGAAACTCGACCCCTAACACATTTATTCTGAAAAAAGAAAAGCCTTTCTCAAAATGGTACAGACCGTGCCTGCGCATATTTTTTTTTTTAGTATCACTGTATATGACTAAGTAAAACAATTTAATGCACATCATACATGCGATCATGCTGCAGGGACAGGTCACTAAGGTATCAGTTACCTGTCATATGCCATCAGTATGAATACCTAATCAGAGCACCACATAAAGACCCCGCGTCCCCTCGTCATCCACACAGTCTCCTCAGCACAGTGTAGTGTGCATGTGCCAGGGCTCTTTGACCTTTCTCGGTGCATTCGCACTGCAGTACTTTGCTCTGCCCTCAACAGGGCAAAGAAGTGCACCTGCGCAGGAGCGCTTTGCTGAGGAGACATGTCATTCACATGAAGCAAGCAGGAGGGTGGCATCGTAAGAAGATGGGAGGTGCCGAACCAAGAAGAGCGACACCCCTCGGACCGGACCGTCCCACAGGTGAGTATAATGAAAGTTATTTTTCTTCTCTTACAGGTCGGGTTGGGGATAGATATATAGCATTATAGAATGCTGTAGATAAGCCCTGAAAGGTGATGGCCGTATCTTATATCGGCCAAAACTGCTGACAGGTTCCCTTTAATTTTCTTCTAATCCAATGACTGATTCTTATGTTTTCCTATGCCCTGATTTCAGAAAACACTTCTATTTTTATCCATCACGTATAGATTTTCCACAAAACATTCGTAAAATTGCGTACAAGCAAAATAAAAAAAAAATCTCTATTGTAGCCAAAAATGTACGCAATATTACATGTAAAAATTTATTGAACATTCATTCTGCAGATTTACTGGAAATTAATTCTTGCGCGTTTTCCTTTTCCTCTTCAAAGCTTCTCTTGATACCTTTTCTCTTAGGCTAGGCTCACATTGCGTTCGTGGGTGATCGCTAACGGACAGCGTTGCACGGCGAAAATGTTGCAATTAACGCCGTGCAACGGGTCCGTTAGCGCACCCATTGACAGCAATGTAAATTTCGCCTGTAGCGCATCACTAGCGCGTGCCTTTTTCGGCTCGCGCTAGCGATGTGCCGTCCTTCTGTGGCGCGCCTCGGACGCTGCTTGCAGCGTCCGCGGCGCGCCCGAGGTCTGTTCCCCGCTGTGGCAGATCGGGGATCTGCGAGAGCGGGGACGTTAGCGCGACCCCTAAACGCGGCCCCTACAAAAACATTGCGTTAGCGCAATCTGCTAGCGCTAGCGCTAAACGGATTGCCCTAACGCAATGTGAACCTAGCCTTATAGAAAGCCTGCAGATTTTCTCTGTGAAGCATCCAGCAGTAGTCCCCCATAATGTTCATATTCCTTCTACCTTGGTATCGTCGTTCCCTCTCCTTGATATCCTGATGAAATCTTTCTTCTTGCTCTTTGCTAACAGAACCAAGGTTTTCAGGAAACTAGTCCAAATGGGAATGTAAAAAATGTCACTTCAAATTCATCAAACAACCCAAGGCTTTGAAATATTTCAGCAAGTTCTTTAAAAGAATCCCAAGCCTTTTTCTCAACAGCTTTCATTTCTGTTTCAAACACATTGTCCATCGTGAGTTTCCGAATATCTGGACCCAAAAAAATGTCTTCCTTCAGTTTTGCTACAGACAGTGCCTCAAACTTGGTATACAGCTGCTTAAAAGTCTCTCCTTTCAGTAGAGCTTTCAAAAAATGCTTCATCAGTCCAAGCTTAATGTGGAGTAGTGGCAGGAGAACTTTAGTGGTATCAACTAAACTATCCACAACTATGCTCTTGAATCCAGGTTGCAAAGATGTTCTCGTTGGCCAACTGCTTTGGCTACAGTGATAAGCCCTATCCTGGCTGTCCCATTCACACAAAAAGCATAAGTACTTGCTGCTCAAGGAGAAAAGAGAGGACTTTCAGATCACCACATATTGACCATCCTTAATCCTCGTAGTTAAATTTCTTGAGAATAAAGTCTAATTTCTCATAGCTTTCCTTCAAATGCACAGAATGTCCTACAAGCATTGAAGGAAAGAACCGATTAAATAGATATCGATAAATAGGGTCAAATATTAAGAACCAACTGAAAAACCCTTAAAAATAACTTTTAAAGTAAATGACTAAAAAATATATATTAATTATGCAAAACACTTAACCCTTTCCAACGTTGGGCATAAATTTACGCTGATGTCGGACTCCCTCCCTTTGATGTGGGCTCCGGCAGTGAGCCCACATCTTTCCCGGGACATGTCAGCTATTTTGAACAGCTGACTTGTATCCGGAAAAGCCGCGGGTGGAATTGTGATCCGCCCATGGCTATTAACCCCTTAAATGCCGCTGTAAAATCTAACTCGTGCTTCCAGCCATCGGGCCGGAAATCCATCCACTGGTGACCCCCATCGGTTCGTTGCCATGACAACCAGAGGTCTCCTGGAGACCTCTATGGTTGTCACTGCCGGATTGCTATAAGTGACTCCCGGTGCTCACTACATAGAGGCGATCTGATCATCGCCTCTATGTAGCCGATCGGGTTGTGGCAGCATCTAGTCTATCATGAAGACTATTGAAGCATGACAAAAGTAAAAAAAAAAGTTTTTAAAAATAGAAAAAAATAGAAAAAATATACAAGTTCAAATCACCCCCCTTTCGCCCCATTCAAAATAAAACAATAAAAAAATCAAACATACACATATTTGGTATCGCCACATTCAGAATTGCCCGATCTATCAACAAAAAAGGATTAACCTGACCGCTAAATGGCGTAGCGAGAGAAAAGTCAAAACACCAGAATTACGTTTTTTTTGTTTGCCGCGACATTGCATTAAAATGCAATAACAGGCTATCAAAAGATCATATCTGCACCAATATGGTATCATTAAAAACATCAGATTGGCACGCAAAAAAAAATGCCCTCATTCAACCCGAGACCATGAAAAATGGAAACACTACGGGTATTGGAAAATGGCACAATTTTTTTTTAAAGAAAGTTTGGCATTTTTTTTCACGACTTGGATAAAAAAGAACCTAGACATGTTTAGTGTCTCTGAACTCGTAATGACCTGGAGAATCAAAATGGCAGGTCAGTTTTAGAATTTAATGAACCTAGTAAAAAAGCCAAACAAAACCAAGGGATTGCACATTTTTTGCACTTTCACTGCACTTGGAATTTTTTTTCCCGTTTTCTAGTACATAACATCTTAAAACCAATGGTGTTGTTTAAAAGTACAACTTGTCCTGCAAAAATCAAGCCCTCACGTTACCATATTGACAGAAAAATAAAAAAGTTATGGCTCTGGGAAGAAGGAGAGAAAAAATGAAAACGCAAAAACGAAAATACCTCCGGTCATAAAGGGGTTAAAAAAGGCACTGAAGCATACTTGCTGCCGTTGTGCATTAGCACAGCTTTCAGATGTTTTTTGGATGAATCCATAAAGAATCCATAAAGAGTCTCCGCTCACTCACATTGTACTCAATGTAAAGTTTTTCCATCAGCCCAGGAACATCACTGCAATACACTAGAACACCGGCATGAGAAAAGTATGGAAGGAATAACTTTTCTCTGCTTCTGTACCATGAAAAACACTTACCAGGAGCTAGCAGGTTCTTTTCCTTTAGTATAGAGCTTAAAAGTTCTGCAGAATGTTTAGGAAGGTGCAAGTTCCTGACTATATCTTTTATTTTAAGCTGTAAAAAAACTGTTGTTTGTTGGGATTAGTGATGGGCGAACCCGTGGATGTTTGGGCTGGCCGAACAGTTAAAAAAAAAGTTTGGTTTGGGTATTAGAAGAGTACCCGAACTCCATTCAGATGAATAGGGGGCCCGAACATCCATTGCTTGCCAGGCTGTCATCTGCATGACAGCGCAGCAAACACTGGCTCTGATCGGCATTAAAATCTTTACTGCCGGTCAGAGAGCTGTCATTTTCACGCTGTCAGATGGCAACATGAGCCAGCAGCTGTGACCAGAGGTAAAAAGTTTACCTCCGGTCACAGAGGCGTCGGCTGATGAGACAGTACTACTCCAATCAGCCTATGCCTGCTGCCGCTTATAATATTGAGAGCAGATGGCGGCTGATGGGAGTATTCATCAGCTGGTGCCTGCAATATAAATAAACACAAAGATATAAAATAATTGGAGAAGTCTGTATTCAGGGTCCGTGCCTGAACAGTAGGTGTTTGGTATGGACCCCGAACTTTACTGTTTGGGTTCTCCCATCTCTAGTTGAGACTAGTGTGAAAGTCTTCATCAGAATCCTGCTCTTTATGTTCTCAATCTCCTGAATTAGGTGTATCTCAAGTTTCTCTGGATGTGAAGGGACAGGTATTTCTGGACAGTGAGGCACAGTGCGAATCGCTAACAGGAGGTTGAGGTATATAATTTCCTTCTTATTTTTATGGTTGAATTCCTCCATGTTGCACATACAAAAGTAGCAGTCATCACTATGTTTTCATGGTTCCCTCCAGATCAGCACACCAAAACGAAAGCTCTTTCTTCTAGTTCTTCTAGTTCTTCTACCCAAACAGAGCACTATACATGTGGAGCCCATGACAAGTCCTGTTCACCTAGATTTACACCAAAGTACACGTAATTCACTTCTCTAACAAAGGCTGTAACGTTCCTTCTTTCTTTCTTCACTACAAAACAATCACAAATGTAGCAAAAGTTGTTGGGTGCATTACAACATCCCTTTTGTAGCCATTTCCGTCACGTTGTTAGAAACAGAAGTTTAATCCATCACAACCACTAAATACTGAAAGGAATCGTGGTAAGCGCACCACCACACTCTTATGAAATCTGTCGAAAAGAAAAAAAATCTGCTTTTGCTCCCCATAGCAACCAATCACAGTACAGCTTTCAGTTCTTATAGTGCTGAGGTAAGCTATGCTCTGATTGGTTGCTATGGACACCACCACACTGTTATGAACTATGACTAAAAACAAATCTGTCTTTACTGCCCATCACAACCAATCACAGGGCAGCTTTCAGTTCTTATACTGCTGAGGTAAAATGAAAGATATGTTATGATTGGATGCTATGGACACCACCACACTCTTTGGAAGCTGGGTTAAAAATCTTCTCTGCCCACAGCAGCGAATCATAGCACAGCATCCAATAATTTCTTATCAATCTAATGAGACCAAAATCATCCACCAAAAGTCACGCAAAGAGGTCAAACTATAGTGTAAGAAAAAGGCTATGGAGTCAGTGTGTGACAACACTGTACCTGATGGATTTTTTTTTCTATATTTTTGCAGAGTTCAGTGATTGAAAGTATATAAAAATCACTGTACTTTTTAAACAATTTTACCCTTGTAGACCTGTGTTATCTGTCTTAGGTAGTATCAATTGGCGATGGGTCGTGTACAGGTGAAACCAGTTTCCTAAAATCCATACAGTAATTTATTGTGAATTTGTACAAGTTACTGAACATGATCCAATTAATCTGACTAATAGCCCCAGCTGTCCTTTCTCCTGATCCCCAAGATATTTCACTCCTATTACAGAAGATCTCTGATGCTCGCTGGAATGATAAGCTGGCTCATCACACCATTTATTGAAGGATATTTTATTTTGGGAGCAACCCACACAGAGAATTACATTAATCTCCCTGAACTTCCTTGACCGAAAATAATTGGCTCTATTCTCACTAATTACCTTTTTCATTTACATTATTTTTTTAAGTAATAAAATTCACATAAATTTCTTCCAGATCCTTAAAAATCCAAAACAAACATGGAGAATGAAAAATAAAGGAAGGATGTAGTCCCAGCCAGGAGCAACACAACATCAAGTTCTTTAGAGAATGAACTTTTATAAGAATATGAACAACATAGCGCTAAGTAGGAAATGTAATATTTCTACTACAACCTTTCATAAAAAATTGTTAAAAGGTCTATTGCTTACTAAAGGATATTGTGTAGCTCCTATAGGATTGTTGCATTCTATATATAGTTTTATTGAAACCTTTAAAAGAATCTTCACAATACAAAAATATGCAACAAAATAGCTGGAAGGACCATTACACTTTAGTTTTCGAGAGGAGTGGGTGTTCACAAGTATGGAGCCATGTTAATTGAAATGTCATGGCATATCAAACGATATGCCATTATATTATAAACTAGATGTTTCCAGCCAGCTAACGCTCGGCACGCTCATTGCTATCTAATTAACGCTGCTGGTGATTAAACTAAAGTAAATAATGACAACATTCAGTAGCGCTTACGCAGGTGGTAAATTAACTTAAAATGAAGTTAATAACAATAGTGTGGTGATGTGTTGGGGGCGGGATTATGTGGTGATGTGTTGGGGGGGCGGGATTATGTGGTGATGTGGTGGGGGGCGGGATTATGTGTGGTGATGTGTTGGGGGCGGGATTATGTGTGGTGATGTGGTGGGGGGGCGGGATTATGTGTGGTAATGGGGTGGGGGGCGGGATTATGTGTGGTAATGGGGTGGGGGGGCGGGATTATGTGTGGTAATGGGGTTGGGGGGGCGGGATTATGTGTGGTAATGGGGTTGGGGGGGCGGGATTATGTGTGGTAATGGGGTTGGGGGGGCGGGATTATGTGTGGTAATGGGGTGGGGGGGCGGGATTATGTGTGGTAATGGGGTGGGGGGGCGGGATTATGTGTGGTAATTGGGTGGGGGGTGGGATTATGTGTGGTGATGTGTTGGGGGACAGGATTATGTGTGGTGATGTGGTGTGGGGCGGGATTAGGTGTGGTGATGGGGTGGGGGCGGGATTATGTGTGGTAATGGGGTGGGGGGGCGGGATTATGTGTGGTAATGGGGTGGGGGGCGGGATTATGTGTGGTAATTGGGTGGGGGGTGGGATTATGTGTGGTGATGTGTTGGGGGACAGGATTATGTGTGGTGATGTGGTGTGGGGCGGGATTAGGTGTGGTGATGGGGTGGGGGGCGGGATTATGTGTGGTAATGGGGTGGGGGGAGGGATTATGTGTGGTAATGTGGTGGGGGGCGGGATTATGTGTGGTAATGTGGTGTGGGGGCGGGATTATGTGTGGTGATGTGGTGGGGGTGGGATAATGTGTGGTGATGTGGTGGGGGGCGGGATTTGTGGGGGGCGGGATTGTGTGTGGTAATGTGGTGGGGATTGTGTGTGGTAATGTGGTGGGGGCTGGATTATGTGTGGTAATGGGGTGGGGGGCAGGATTATGTGTGGTGATGTGGTGGGGGGTGGAGCTACTGTGCAGGGGGCGGGATTAGCGAGTAATCACGATGCCTCTTATATATATAGATTGGAGATATCTTTTATCTCTTTCTGATAATGAACACTGATGTTATGTCAAAAACATACACAATTCCCAAACATGGGTTGTCTAGCAGCTGTACTTGATCAAAAAAACATAAAAACCCTCCCACCATGACAAGGTGATGGCTCTAATCTGTCTCTAGTATTAAAACTGTGCCATGTGTCAAATGACATCAATATGAATAAGGGCAGAGAAGGACAGGGCCCCGAGACACCCATCCAGGGGAAGCTATACAGATTAAATGCTTTACTCAGAAAGGGAGCCACGTCCCCTTTTTGCACAAAGTTCAAGAGCTTGCAGCAAGACTAAAAAACTGAGCCGGACTGTAAACTGGTGTACGTGCAAGTGTAAGCTGGTATACATGCATGTGTCTAGTTCACACAAGCCATTTTCGACTTGCCATGTAAGAGACATGACTATAGATATTAATTTTAATTTCACAGTGTCTTTAGTCTTACACTTTACACAATCTGCAAAAGTGGAGCAGGTTATTTTTCAGGAATTCAGACCTTTGTGCCATTCAGCTCATTTTAGATGATAGCAACAGCACATTCTTAACCACCTGTTTGTCTTTCCCATTGTCATCTCTTTAGTACATTTTCTATTTGTAGTATATGAAAAGACCAGATACCTGGAGAGGTTTTCATCACCCATTAAAATGGGACAGACAACTACTTGGAACAGGTCACCTCACTCCAGGAGCCTCCTAACAGTCGCATGGGGAGCGTTAACAGTATGTATGACTGTAGATTCTGTCAAAGATTTTACATTTCGGAAAATAAGGGGATCACTACGTAACCATAATTTGACATATGATCAACAGTTAACATAAAGGATCATGGAAAGAAATAGACTGCTTAGACATGTAAAGAATGTAGAAGTCAAGGCTGAATTCCTGAACTGGACTAAATGATGGTTCATCATTGACCACTTGTTTCGGTCACTTAAAAACAGGTGCAAAGGAAATTCTTACACACAGGGGGTATGACATCTTTAAGATCATAAGTGGTAATATCACTTCCTTCAGCTGGATTCACAAGCACACATTAATGTTCTATATCTTAAAATAGCTTCCCTAGAACAACAAACACCAATAAAGTACTTCACTACTAAATGTCGTATTAATAGGCAATAAAGGAATTTCTGCCATGTTTCCTGGTTACAAGGATATACTGGATATAGTGAACATTGCCGTAAGGCTTGGCTGTAATCTCAAGGTTCCAAGATTTGTTCCTGGCAATTTTTGTTTTGGTAAATGGACCTTATTTAATAACTATATACATATAGAAAATAAGTAACTACTTTTCATACCAGACTTATATCCGTAATTATTTGAACCATAGTAGCAGTTTATTTGCCTCCAATGTTTCCCAAAAGGCAGGTGCAGATGAGCGTATACCAGTCCAAGGGCGATCCAACAAAACATCAAATTGCTCCCAGACCAATGTTATGCCATGGTGCTGTGCACATGTTCGATTTTTTCTTCAGACAGAGCTGGTCCGAGGAAAAAATGCAGCATAGACAAGTTTTAACTGATATTCAGATTGCACTCTGACATGCAAGTCAATAAATACGTGGAAAGCATTGGAATGCACTTGGATTGGATGACATCTGAGCGCAGTACAATTTCCTCGAACTCACATAATGGAGAAAATGGAGAAACGCTTCTCTTTATATTCTTCTCATCCGAGAGAATCAGATCACACTATTATCAAAATCTGGACAATAGAGAAACTTGGCACTCAAAAATACTTTAGCGTGGATAGTTATTTATTCAATGTGCATCCATAGAGACAAAATGTGAACGTTTTCGGTCCACATCCGGACCTACATCAGAACAATTATACTGGTATACTGGGAAATACGTATATCCTGTCAAAACTGGTACCAACAGAGTTTTCAAAGAAGCCTGGATGCGAAGGGGAATCCTGAGTGTGTCCGCGCACATGGAGGGCAACAGAAGTCGCGTGGTGAGTTGCACAACTCAGGAACGCTTCAACGGATGCTAGCGGTTCTGAGATTTTTTTGGTGACATATTGGCCTTCATGTTAGTGGTAAATTTAGGTCGATAATCTTTGCATTTATTTGTGAAAAAACTGGAAATTTGGCTAAAATTTTGAAAATTTTGCAATTTTCCAATTTTGAATTTTTATGCTGTTAAACCAGAGAGTTATGTAACACAAAATAGTTAATAAATAACATTACCCACATGTCTACTTTACATCAGCACAATTTTGGAAACAAAATGAGGAGTCTATATGGCGGAAAATTCCCAAAAGTGACACCATTCTAAAAACTGCACTCCTCAAGGTGCTCAAAACCACATTCAAGAAGTTTATTAACCCTTCAGGTGCTTCACAGCAGCAGAAGCAACATGGAAGAAAAAAATGAACATTTAACTTTTTAGTCACAAAAATGATCTTTTAGCAACAATTTTTTTTCTTTTCCCAAGGGTAAAAGGAGAAACTGGACCCCAAAATTTATTGCACAATTTATCCTGACTACGCTGATACCCCATATGTGGGGGGGAACCACTGTTTGGGCGCACGACAGGGCTCGGAAGGGAAGGAGTGCCATTTGAATTTTTCAATGAAAAATTGGCTCCAATCTTTAGCGAACACCATGTCGCGTTTGGAGAGCCCCTGTGTGCCTAAACATTGGAGCTCCCCCATAAGTGACCCTATTTTGGAAAGTAGACCCCCCAAGGAGCTTATCTAGATGCCTAGTGAGCACTTTGAACCCCCAGGTGCTTCACAAATTGATCTGTAAAAATTAAAAAGTACTTTTTTCACAAAAAATTTATTTTAGACTCAATTTTTTCATTTTTACATGGGTAACAGGATAAAGTGGATCCTAAAATGTGTTGGGCAATTTCTCCTGAGTACACCGATACCTCACATGTGGGGATAAACCACTGTTTGTGGGGATAAACCACTGTTTGTGCACACGGCAAGGCTTGGAAGGGAAGGAGCGCCATTTGACTTTTGAATGAAAAATTAGCTCCAATCGTTAGCGGACACCATGTCGCGTTTGGAGAGCCCCTGTGTGCCTAAACATTGGAGCTCCCCCACAATTGACCCAATTTTGAAAACTAGACCCCCGAAGGAGCTTATATAGATGCATATTGAGCACTTAGAACCCCCAGGTGCTTCACAAATTGATCCGTAAAAATAAAAAAGTACTTTTTTTCAGAAAAAATTTCTTTTAGCCTCAATTTTTTCATTTTTACATGGGCAACAGGATAAAATGGATCCTAAAATGTGTTGGGCAATTTCTTCTGAGTACACCGACACCTCACATGTAGGGGTAAACCACTGTTTGGGCACACGGCAGGGCTCGGAAGGGAAGGAGCGTCATTTGACTTTTTGAATGAAAAATTAGCTCCAATCGTTAGCGGAAACCATGTCACGTTTGTAGAGGCCCTGATGTACCTAAACAGTGGAAATCCCCCACAAGTGACCCCATTTTGGGAACTAGACCCACCAAGGAACTTATCTAGATGTGTGGAGAACACTTTGAACCCCCAAGTGCTTCCCATACATTTATAACGCAGAGCCGTGAAAATAAAAAATCATTTTTCTTTCCTCAAAAATTATTATTTATCAAGCAATTTTTTATTTTCACAAGGGTAACAGGAGAAATTGGACCCCAAAAGTTGTTGTCCAATTTGTCCTGAGTATGCTGATACCCCATATGTGGGGGGGAACCACTGTTTGGGCACACATCGGGGCTCGGAAGGGAAGTAGTGACGTTTTGGAATGTAGACTTTGATAGAATGGTCTGCGGGCGTCATGTTACGTTTGCAGAGCCCCTGATGTGCCTAAACAGTAGAAACCCCCACAACTGACCCCATTTTGGAAACTAGACCCCCAAGGAACTTATCTAGATGTGTGGTGAGCACTTTGAACCCCCAAGTGCTTCACAGAATTTTATAACGCAGAGCTGTGAAAATAAAAAATATTTTTTTTCCCTCAAAAATAATTTTTTTAGCCCCCATTTTTTATTTTCTCAAGGGTGACAGGAGAAATTAGACCCCCAAAGTTGTTGTGCAATTTTTCCTGAGTACGCATATGCCCCATATGTTTGGGTAAACCACTGTTTGGGCGCACGTCGGGGCTCAGAAGGGAGGGAGCACCATTTGACATTTTGAATGCAAGATTGGCTGGAATCAATGGTGGCGCCATGTCGCGTTTGGAAACCCCTGATGTGCCTAAACAGTGGAAATCCCTCAATTCTAACTCCAACACTAACCCCAACACACCCCTAACCCTAATCCCAACTCTATCCATAACCCTAATCACAACCCTAACCCCAACACACCCCTAACCACAACCCTAATCCCAACACACCCCTAACCCTAATCCCAACCCTAACCCTAATCCCAACCCTAACCACAACCCTAACCCCAACACACCCCTAACCCTAATCCCAACCCTAACCACAAGCCTAACCCTAACCCCAACACACCACTAACCCTAATCTTAACTCTATTTCCAACCCTAACCCTAATTCCAACCCTAACCCTAAGGCTATGTGCCCACGTTGTGGATTCGTGTTAGGATTTTTCCGCACCATTTTTGAAAAATCCGCAGGTAAAAGGCACTGCGTTTAACCTGCAGATTTACCGTGGATTTCCAGTGTTTTTTGTGTGGATTTCACCTGCAGATTCCTACTGAGGAACAGGTGCAAAAATGCTGCGGAATCTGCTCAAATAATTGACATGCTGCAGAAAATACAACGCAGCGTTTCCGCGCGGTATTTTCCGCACCATTGGCACAGCGGATTCGGTTTTCCATAGGTTTACATGGTACTGTAAGCGTGATGGAAAACTGCTACAAATCCGCAGCGGCCAATCTGCTGCAGATCCACAGCCAAATCCGCACCTTGTGCACATTTCCTAATTCTAACCCTAATTCTAACCCTAACTCTAATTGCAACCCCAACCCTAATTCTAACCCTAACCCTAATTGCAACCCTAAATCCTAATTGCAGCCCTAACACTAATTCTAACCCTAATTCCAACCCAAACCCTAATTGAAACCCTAACCCTAATTGCAACTCTAACCTTAGTTCTATCCCTAACCCTAGTTCTAACCCTAACCCTAGTTCTAACCCTAACCCTAGTGGAAAAATAAAAGTAAATATATTTTCTTTATTTTATTATTGTCCCTACCTATGGGGGTGATAAAGGGGGGGTTCATTTACTATTTTTTTTATTTTGATCACTGTGATAGGTTTTATCACAGTGATCAAAATGTACCTGTAATGAATCTGCCGGCCGGCAGATTCAGCGGGTGCACTGCGCATGCGCCCACCATTTTGGAAGATGGCGGCGCCCATGGAGAAGATGGACGGACACTGGGAGGGACACCGGAGCTCGATAAGTATGGGGAGTGGGATCGGAGCAAGGGGGGTGGGATCGGAGCATGGGGGGAGCGGACAAGAGGACGGAGGGAAGCATAGCACAGGACGGAGAACAGAGGGGAGGAGAGCGGTGGCGGGGGCAGATAGTGGGCTCCAGCCATGGCCGATGATATTGCAGCATCGGCCATGGATTATAGTATTTCACCAATTTTCACTGGTGAAATATTATGATTGTTCCGATTGAAAGTGAAACAGTCACTTTCAATAGCCAATCAGAGCGATTGTAGCCACGGGGGGGGGGCGAAGCCTCCCCCCGGGCTGAAGTCCCCCTGTCCCTGTAGGTAGGGTGAAATTATAGTTAGCCCTTTCACCCGATTTGCAGGGACGCGATCATTCTGTGACACAGCGTATGCATCACAGGTCGGATTGGAACTGACTTTCATGACGCAAATGCTGTGTCACAGGTCGGGAAGGGGTTAAAGGGTCAACATTGACTTGTAGGTTATAGATAAAAAGAAAAAAAGTGATGCATGGCACTGCTACTAACTGTTTCTAATACCACCACAGAAATTCCAAGCTGTTGTGCCTGTATGCCTGCTGCTGGACACTTGGGTGCACGCCTGTCAGGCCGTCGTCCTTCTGTTCCACGTTCTCCCAGTGTACCTGCACATGTTTTGATTAAAGGACTGTTTGCATTTTGGACCGGTGAGTGCACTCCATTTTTTTCTTTGTTTTGGATTGACTTGTAGGATTGCTACCTTCCAATAGGTGGCACTAGAGTTCTAGCTCTCTTCCTCTCTGAAGAGACAATTTGCATAATTAGCACATTACCCAGAGGAGCATTGAGGCTTTAAGTCTCCTCATCTTGGCATGCTTAGCATGTCGATCTCCGCAAGGAGAAACGATACTTCTTGGATAATGGTCTGACGCCTCTCACACAGCCAAACCAGATCTCTGCTTTGCACTGATGAGGGGCAGTACCCCGAAACACAGTGTCTGCAAATTGAGATTCTGGTTTGGCTATTATCCTAAGTCATGTGACAAGGCTCGTTAAAGGGTCAACATTGACTTGTAGGATTGCTACTTCCAATAGGTGGCACTAGAGTTCTAGCTCTCTTCCTCTCTGAAGAGACAATTTGCATAATCAGGTGAAAAACATGTACATTGATTACCCAATATAATGAGATGCAGCATGTGTGAATAACAAGTTTGAGACACATAGATTGATTACATAGTTAGAACAAAGCATAAGACAAAAAAATTTTTTTTTAAAAAAGTACAAAAATACTATGACATCGCTCAACCCACAACTCATCATGTTTCTAATGCTTCAAATCATTTCATTCATATTCATGACAGACAAATCACACATTTTAAAGTATTTGCAATAGAACAGGTCTGTAATCTACTGTGCGGTGGAGACAGAGAAAAAAAAACTGCTTGATAGGGAGGCGTATTGGATCTACAGTACATACTCAATACTAGGGTACCGCTAGGATTAAATTTAAAAAGGAAAGTTATGTGGCACTATTGATATTTGTATTTTTGTATTTTTTCTAATTTTTTTTTTTCATGTCTTATGTTTTGTTCTAACTATGTAATCAATCTATGTGTCTCAAACTTGTTATTCACACATGCTGCATTTCATTATATTAGGTAATCAACGTATATGTTTTTCACCTGATTGAGAAACTTATGATACTGAGGACTAAGAACACTACACGTGTTCGAAACCCATTCAGTTACGGCATTTCTCCTCCGGTAATCTTTGGGCTCACGTCCAGCAGCCGTTTTTCCTTTTTTTTTTTTTTTTTTTTTTAAATTTTGAATTAGAGAATTTTTTATTTTACTTCCGGAGCTGGATTTCTCTTCTTTCCTGTAGCAACTTAGGTATCCTTGGTTACGACCACTCATATAGTAACAGCTGTTAGTTGTTGTAATCATGTAACCTACTGCAGTGCCCTGCACATTGTGCAGACGACATAGCGAATCAGAAGAACTATACTATATTTCTAATTTTCTAATATTATTATTATACCTACTACATGCTGGGATAGGATCTTGGAGATGGGAATACCCGGAATACCCCTTTTAAGTCCTTATTTTATATTCTCTGATAAATGAAGGATTAAGTGTAGTGTTTTTTGTTTTCTCATAAGATTTTTTATAGGAACAAACCCTATGTGTGTACAAAAAAGCCACAAAATAGGCATGAAAGTGATGGAAACTTTTACAGGGCAGAAAAAATGCTGTTTTCTTAGCACATATTTGCATTTAGGTCTGAAACTTTTTAAGATATAAAACCAAGTGATTTGTGTAATATACTTGTAATATAAAATATGTGATGTGTATGATACAGTGGAATGTTTATTGGAAAGATTTACATTTAGAATATGCGCAAAATAAATCTGTAGCCACATTAAGATGGGGCAGTGCTAGTGGAATACGCTTTGCATTGGTTTGAGTTCATACAACTTTCTCATTGATGCCATTATCTAATTACATTTCTGTTGAGAAATATTTTTCTTTGCTTTTCTAAAACCACTTAATCAGATAACTAATAGATCAGCAAATGGTGCACAAATTACCAATTCCAAATATGCGGTTTTAACTGAATATATAATTACCAAATAGAATAATGTAATGACGCATGTTAATAAACTGGTATCAAAGATGATGTGCTGCCACTGAAGGTGCACAAACACAAACATCAGGAGACCGTACATATTGGTCATGTCACATATTATTCATATACACTGACAGCGCAGGCACATGTCAGTCTGCCAGCCATAAGATTTTAATGTAAAAAAGATGCTGAAATTCTGGCAAAGATATTTGGAAAAAAATAATGATGGCTCAATCCTTAAAGGGAACTTATCATTAAAAAAATCTATTTTTATATTATAAATGTTTTATATAATATACTGTTAATGAAAAAAAATCTGGAAATATTTACGTTTTTAACCCCTTAGGCTAGGGTCAGATGGCCGTAGATTCTCTCATCCACAAAAATCTGGCCGGTTATGTAAATGAAACTCCGATCAAACACTTATCAGAGTGTGATCAGAGGGTGTCAGCATAGTATGTTCAGATTCTCTTGGATGGGAAAATCAGAGCACACTGTCCAGAAGATGGAGAACAAAATGTCTCCATCTTCTCCATTGTGTCATCTGAGTGCAGTCCGATGATTTTCACGCACTCTGTCTGATGAGTGCGATCTGAATTTTGGGTCAAACTCTGAGATGCTGAGATTTTTTCCCCAGACTGACTGAGTCCCATAAAAAAGATATGTGCACTACCCCATAGAATAACATTATTCCAAGTGTGATCCAATGTTTTGTCAGATCGCACTCGGACTGAAAATACGGTGGCGTGAGCGATCTCTTACCGACATATTAAATGGTATCCAGTACAGGGGATGGAACTAAGTCACATAGCTATTGCATAACCATCAATTTATACAAAAATTACAACTTTAAAGTTTTCAGGAGGAATCAGATATCTTCTCACTCATTTATAGACATGTGAAGATAAAAACATATATCAGGTGGCGTTCACATAGGGCAGTTTGGCTAAGCAGGAGTTGATCCTAAAGGGAAGTAAAGTTGTCACACAGAAATTTGAAAATAAATTCCAAATATCAAATTAGTGTATATAATAATACATGCACATACTGTATTTGGAACAAATCCACCCTGTGTGAATAAATCCTAATATTTTGCATCAGTACGAAGAAAATAAAAACTCCACTCATTATACTGTACTGTACATTCTGTGTTTAGCTTTGGTTTTGTCTTATAAAAACTTATACAAAATACTGTCCAAATGTGTGAGTGAAGTCTTATAATTCTCTTTTATGTTTATAATTTGTATTTTGGTGCCAAAAATATATTGCACAAAATACTATGTTTCTTGTTTTCTATGTTTGCATTTACTCTGCACTATATTACATTGTAACTTTCTATATTTCTTTTTTCGTACATGTCAAACTTGCCATCTCCACAGTTGCTGCTTTCTGCTATTTTGTCAGTTTGTTCATTGGATAAGCCTGTCAACCATCTGAGGAAATCTGTCACAGTAGCCATACATGCTGTCACTGCAGTACGCATCAGGCAACAGACCTATACCGAAGTGTTTATAAGATCAAAATGACTTCACAGCCTCAGTCATGATCTCCCAGCACCGACAGGAACGTTATTGAGCACATCAAAATGAAATTGTGCCATACCTTCTCAGAAATGAAGAATCTCTCTTGTGCTGCAGTGATCTAGAGCACCGACACATACAGGTTGAAATGGTCTGATTTTGCCATCATATGTATGTCAAATTACATGCCAATCCTATGGCCCAAACCTGGCAATGAAACATACCGGTACTCTTTTTTTTTTTTTCCGTTTCCAGAAAAGGAAGTGATAAGCTACCTTAGTAGTATTGCCGTCCTAAATGATTTTTTTTCAACAACTGATTCAGAGAAAATTTGAGTACAAATTTTTTTTTTCAAAGGTAACGTATTAATAAAAAAAATGACCTATGGCTTATGTTAAATGCATTTTACATTTATTTGCTAACACACACACATATGTTATATACAGTACTGTGTAAAGGTTTTAGGCAAGTGTAGACTGGGGTCTAAGGGGTAAGGTTTCTCCTTATGGAGAGTGACATACCAGCTGGCTTGTCAAGGTAAGGAGGCTTATTCGCCGTGCAATGCTCCTCTGGGAAATTAAATATGCAAATTGCCTCTTCTGAGAAAAAGAGGACTTAAACTCTATAGCGCCACCTGTATCCTAAGTCATATTGCACGACTCGTTAAAGGGTTGATTTTGACTTGTAGGATCGCTACTTCCAACAGGTGGCGCTATAGAGTTTAAGTCCTCTTTTTCTCAGTAGAAGCAATTTGCATAGGCAAGTGTAAAAAAATCTTGTAAAAGTTAGGATGCTTTCAAAAGTTGAAGTGTCAATTGTTTGGTTTTTATCAATTAACAAAATGCAAAATGAATAAACAAAAGACAAATGTAAGTCAAATCTATATTTAGTGTGACCTGCTTTAGCCTTCAAAACAGCATCAATTCTTTTAGCTACACTTGCACAAAGTTAGGGATTTTGTAGAATTGAAGTTAGGTGTATGAGTAACCAATTATAACAAATGATCATCAATTTGTATCTAGGTTGAACCACAGTTATTAACTGAAACAGAAATAACGATGTAGGAGGCTTTAAATAGAATTACTAAATGATCAGCACTCCACTGTAGTGGCGGTGCAAGAGAGGGTAAATAACACAAGGTACATCAGCAAGGACTCTCCCAAGTAAAGATTTCTATGCAGACTGGAAATTCAAGGTGTGCCATTCAAACTCTTGATGAAGCACCAAGAAATGGCCAGTGCTGAGAACCATAGATGCAGTGATCAGTGTAGCACATAAAAGACATATCATGCTTACTTCCATTCAAAATCAGATATTCTGCAGTGTCATCATCTCAGAACCAGCAGCAACTAATGATACCCAGCTAAACCCATCTACTGTTCAGAGAATGTTGTCCAATAATGGCGGTCAAATAAGAACTGTGTCATAGAAGCCATACATTCAACATGGAAACAAGGCCAAGTAAACACAAATGTGAACAAAAACATAGGAACTGAAGTCAAAATGTAAAATATTTGTCTCTAACAGAAGGCAGTTTGTTCACTGAAGTGGGAGTTTGGAGCTTCAACTCAGCAATTTCTTTGGTGAGTTTCATCCGTGACTCAGATCAATATTGGACATGACTTTATGCTTTCGTGCAAACCAGTTTGGCCCCCAAAATACATAATAATGTGAACAGCCCAATAGCAACATATTGTATTTGTGAAAATGATGAATAGAACTCATATGTGAAAACCTGATATCTGAAAACGAGCAGTACTGGTCCAGAGAGTATCAAATCTGTTTTCACCTCTCTAGGTAGTAGAGGCAGAATTGCCTCTAATGTTAAAATAGAGTCTGCTAAGATTTCTAAATGATGAACCAATACTTTAATTAAAGTCATCCTGTTTCAGCGCTAACACTTTTGCAGTGTCTCGGTCAATTAGAAACATTTACTCAGGTATAATTACATTGTTCCATACTCACAATTTATGAAATTCATTTTATGGAGAAAATTTATCAAATCTGTCCAGAGAAGCAGAAACATAATGATAAATTGCAGGTAGGCAAGATAGTGAATCAATATGCTGTGGTAGAAAACCCGGAGGGCTTGCAGAAAGTCAATTAACATTAAATTATGCCCCTTCTCCAACATATAAATGCTGGGAGGGGGAATGGATCTAATTAATGGAGCAAAATGAGCAGCAAAACAAGAAGTGCAAGAGTTTGTCTCACTGCAAATAAAATATTAGGATTTACATTTTTTATAACTATCGTTACATCGTTTACCGATCGGATTCATCTATTTTATATTTTGATAGATCAGACTTTTATGAATCCAGCGATACCAAATGTGTGTATTTTTAATTTTTTTTAATCGTTACATTTTTTTCATATCTTTTTTTTTTTTTACATTATGCTGTTTTTTTTAGCCCCCTAAGGGGATTTGAAGCTGCGATCGTCTGATCGCTGGTGCTATACATAGCAGTGCATCTGCGAAAATCTCGGTCTCCTGCGAATACCATCTAAATGCTGGAATCGTCATGACAAGTACAGGTGTCTTCAGCAGACCCCCGGCTGTCATGGCAATCCATCAGCACCTCGCGATTATGTCATGGGCGCGCCAATTGGTGCATCAAATGACACCTGCCGGCACATGTTAGATACCGCTGTTAGCAGTTAACAGTGGCATTTGACACGTTAATAGCTGCGGGAGGAACTCTGCTCCACCTGCAGCTGTTAGCGGCACTAAATGGCTGAGTAATTCAGCCACCGTCTGCTGGGAAAGGTGCATCAAACTCAGAGACCCGACATATGACGTAAATATAGAGGAAAGGCATATGACGGTATAGTGCACCACTATGGAAGCCATATTACAGTTCTGTACAACATTAATCCATAATACAATGGACAGAGGGACACCACTGATGATTACCATAATCAGGCCACCCTCATCTTGCATTAGATGGGTAAAATCTGCAGGTAAAAATGCTATTTTTTTTATTCATTTCCGCATCGATAGTGCATCAAAAATGCATGTAATCCATACCTAAGTCAAAGCCAAATAACAGGACGTATAAAAAACAAAGCAGCTTTATTTAACCCCTTAATGACTGCTGATATAAATTAAAACGGTGTCCGCTAAGGGTACTTATTCCTTCATCGCTGTTTTAAAACGGCGATCGGGAATAAGGCTGTAGTGCACCTCAAAGTCGGAAAATCTCTGTGGTCTCGACTACTGGGAGTAGTCGAGACCCTGGAGAACATGATCAGGGCTGGATTTTCCAGTCCCCGATTGCGTGATCGCCATTATTCAGTGAATAACGACGATCACAAAAAAGTGTGCCCGCTATTTCAATGATTTCCATCTCTTTTGACAATATACATGTCAGAGGAGAGAGAAATGATGCCCACTGTGACAACTGATACCTCCACCTTCCCAGACCCTCTTAATCAGTCTCCTGGCCCAGCATCATCTTCCTGAAAAAAATGGCTGGCGCATGCGCAGTGCAGGGTTGCTGTTAGAGCTGGGTTAGGATTAAGGTTCATGTTAGGCTTGTGTTAGTGTTAGGGTTGGGGTTAGGGTTACAATTGTTTTTTTTTTAAGTTTAAAAAACCCCCGATATGATGGCTGGTGTTGAGCGCAAGTGCTCACCAATCGAGCTTGCATCGGGTGCTCTGGATGCATGGAGTATCGTGGATCCCCGCATGTTTTTTGGGGGTGTCTAAGCTCCACAAAACATGTGGGGTAGGGACTCGAGATTGTTACGCAAGCACCCCATGCAAATTGGAGTAGAGAGCACTTGCAATCAACACTAATGATGACATATTCAATATGACAACTTCATGTTATCAAATTTTGTGTCATACCTGAGGGTTCAAAATGATCACTATACCCCAGGATAAAATCCTTGAGGGGTGCAGTTTCCAAAATGGGGTAATTTGTGGGGGTGTTTTACACTGCTTAGGCACATCAGGGGCTCTCCAAACGCGATATGTTGTCGGCTAAATATTCCAGCAAATTTTACATTCAAAAAGTCAAATGGCGTGCCTTCCCTTCTGAGCCCTGCTGTGCGCCCAAACAGTAGATTTCTCCCACAAATAAGGTATCGGCATGCTCAGGACAAATTGTACAACAACTTTTTTGGTCTACTTTCTTCTATTACCCTAGAGAAGATAAAAAAGTTTGGGCCTGAATAAAAAATTTTGTGAAAAAAAATAAATGTTAACTTTTTCCTTCCACATTGCATCAGTTCCTGTGAAGCATCTGAAAGGTTAATAAACTTCTTGAATGTGGTTTATAGCACCCTGAGGGGTGCAGATTTTTGACTGGGGTCACTTTTGGGTGCTTTCTGTCATGCGCCTCTCAAAATCACTGGAAATGTGATGTTGTCCCTAAAAAAATGGTTTTGTAAATTTTGGTGGAAAAATTAGAAATCCCCGATCAACTTTTAAGCCTTCTAACTTCCAATCAAAAAATAATTATGTTTAAAAATTGTGCTCATATAAAATATACATGTGGTAAATGTTTCTTAACAAATTTTTGTGACATAATGCTCTGATTTAAGGGCAAAAAAATTAAAAGTATGAAAATTGCTAAATTTTCAAAAGTTTTGCCATATTTCCATTTTTTTCACAAATAAACGTAAGTCATATCAACTACATTTTACCACTATCATGATGTACATTATGTCACAAAAAAAATCTCAGAATCAGTGGTATACGTTGAAGCGTTCCAGAGCTATAACCTCATAAAGTGACAGTGGTCAGAATTGTAACATTTGGATTAGTCATTAAGGTCAAAATTGGCTTGGTCATTAAGGGGTTAAAGCATGACACCCCAGCAAGAGTCAAAAATGCAATAAAAACTCATGTTAAAAATGCACACAATAAACACCATGAAAAGCCGCAAGCAACCTAATTTAAATAACAGGTGCAGAAATTGTGGAGAAATTATGCAGCGTCAAAAGGTTGCAATACCCAGGTTGTGCCATTGGTGGCTTGGATTGCAACCAGTGTTCTGTGGCATCTACAGGGTATTCAAAGAAAATCTGGTTTTAAGTTTATCCCATTTGCAATATCCACTATAGAATCAAAGAATCATAGAATCATAGAATGTTACAATTGGAAGGGGCACCCAGGGTCAGCATCTCCAACCCACTGCTTTATGCAGGATTCACTAAACCATCTCAGACAGATGTCTGTCCAGCCTCTGTTTGAAGACTTCCATTGAAGGAGGTCACCACCTCTCATGGCAGTCTTCCACTCATTTATCACCATCATTTTTATATCTAATCTGTATCTTCTCCCTTTCAGTTTCATTCCATTGCTTCTCGTGTTTCCATGTGCAAATGAGAATAAAGATGACCCCTCTACACTGTGACAGCCCTTCACATATTTGTAGACAGCTATTAAGTCTCCTTTTAGCCTTCTTTTTTCCAAGCTAAATATTCCCAGATCCTTTAACCATTCCTTGTAGTTCATGCTTTGAAGGCTACTCACCATCCTGGTAGCTCTTCACTGAAAATGCTCCAGTTTTTCAATGCCTTTTTTAAAATGTGGTGCCCAGAACTAGACATAGTATTCCAGATAAGGCCTGACCAAGGAATAGAGAGAGATAATTGCTTCATGTGATCTAGACTCTATGCTTCTCTTAATACATCCTAGAACTGTGTTTGCTGTTATGGATCCCAATGGCTAGGGGATCGCACTGGACAAGCAAAAAATAACTCAAATAACGGACGAGCTCTAGGGTGATGGAACCTGGGCTGACCGCTGCCCTACTCCTGACAAACACAACTAGAAATAGCCAGGGAGCGTGCCTACGTTGATTCTAGACGCCTCGCGCCAGCCTAAGAGCTAACTAGCACTGCAGAGAAAATAAAGACCTAACTTGCCTCCAGAGAAATAAACCCCAAAGGTATAGTTGCCCCCCACATGTATTGACGGTGAAAATGAGAGGAAGGCACGCACATAGATATGAAAATAGAGTTAGCAAAACGAGGCCCGCTATAACTAGAAAGCAGAAGGATACAAAAGGGGTCTGAGCGGTCAGCAAAAAACCCTAATCAAAAACCATCCTGAGATTACAAGCACCCATGTGCCAACTCATGGCACATGGGGAGCACCTCAGCCCACTAGAGCTTCCAACTAGCATAGAGTAATATTTAGCAAGCTGGACAAAAAACAAAACAACTGAAAAGCATAACTTAGCTTATCCTGAGAGATCTGGAAGCAGGTAGTCAGAACCAAACTGAGCACATCTGAATACATTGATAGCCGGCAAGGGAATGACAGAAAAGCCAGGTTAAATAGGAAACACCCAGCCTCAGATGGACAGGTGGAAACCAGAGACCGCAACCCACCAAAGTCACCCAGTACCAGTTGTAACCACCAGAGGGAGCCCAAAAACAGAATCCACAACAGTTTGCCTTTTTTGCTGCTGCATCACACTGTTGACTCATGTGCAGTCTGTGATCTATTAGTAAATCCAAGTCTTTTTCACACGTGCTGTTGCTTAGTTCTATTGCTCCCATTCTGTAGATGTAATTTTTGTTTTTCTTGCCCAGATGTAGAATCCTGCATTTCTCCCTGTTAAATACCATTATATTAGTCTCTGCCCATTGTTCAATCTTATCTAGATTCTTCTGAATCCTATCTCTGTCTTCTTTAGTGTTAGGGTACCGTCACACAGTACCATTTTGATCGCTACGACGGCACGATCCGTGACGTCGCAGCGATCGTATGAATATCGCTCCAGCGTCGTAGACTGCGGTAACACGTTGCAATCACGGCGCTGGAGCGATGCCGAAGTCCCCGGTAACCAGGGTAAACATCGGGTAACTAAGCGCAGTGCCGCGCTTAGTAACCCGATGTTTACCCTGGTTACCAGCGTAAACGTAAAAAAACAAACCGTACATACTCACCCGTCGGTGTCCTTCAGGTCCCTTGCCGTCTGCTTCCTGCTCTGAGTGCAGCCGTACAGTGAGAGCAGAGCGCAGCACCGCTGTGATCTGCTCTCACTTTCCGGCCGGCACTCAGAGCAGGAAGCAGACGGCAAGGGACCTGAAGGACACCGACGGGTGAGTATGTACGGTTTGTTTTTTTAACGTTTACGCTGGTAACCAGGGTAAACATCGGGTTACTAAGTGCGGCCCTGCGCTTAGTTACCCGATGTTTACCCTGGTTACAAGCGAAGACATCGCTGGATCGCTGTCACACACAACGATCCAGCGATGTCAGCGGGTGATCAAGCGACAAAAGAAAGTTCCAAACGATGTGCTACGACGTACGATTCTCAGCAGGGTGTCTGATCGCAGTAGCGTGTCAGACACAGCGATATCGTAACGATATCGCTAGAACGTCACGAATCGTGCCGTCGCAGCGATGAAAATTTCAATGTGTGACGGTACCCTTAGCTAGATTCTGAAAATTTGATTAGTTTACCTTCGGTTACCTTATCTAGATCATTTATAAAAATGTTGAACAACATTTGGGTCAGGACAGAGCCTTGTGGTACCCCACTTGAAACACTCTGCCAATTGGATGTTCAACTGCTTGTCACCACTCTTTGAGTACGATCACTAAGCCAGTTATGAATCCACCTAACTGCAGCCTTGTCAATCCCATACTTGGTCATTTTTTCAATAAGGATAGTATGAGATACTTTATCAAATGCTTTGCTGAAGTCTAGATGTTCTATATCTACCACATTTCCCTGATCCACCCAGTCAGTGATTCCTGTAGCCTGATTGGTTTTCTGGATAGTGGTATTAGCAAATGTGGTCATCAATTACCTCATTATTACACTAATTTGCAATACCAATTGGCCACTATAGTGGGCTTGTTTTTGCTGCTGTTCTTCTAGCTGTCTGCGAGTCATTTGGCTATTTACAATCATGTTATTACACTTTATTTTTTTTACACATTTTCTAATTTCAGTACCCAGGTGATGCCACATTAGCAGCCTTGGTTTTCCTTCTAGTGGACTAGAGGTATTTATAGAACATTTTGGTAATTTAAAAACATTTTGCTACATTGTTTTTTTCAAATTGAATTACTCAGGTCATGCCACTATTTCAGGTTAGGTTTTGCAGCGGGCTTGCGGTATTTATGGAATGGTCAGAAAAAAAATCTGTCTTCAATCTATCTACAGTTTGAATCTACCAATATAAACTGCAATAAGTATTAATACACTGATTATTTAAAAGCATGTTAGTGCACTATGTTTCCTAATTGCAATTCTAATATGTTGTCAATTTAGCTGGATTGGTTTTATAGCTAGCGTTTTGTGGGATTAGCGCACACATTTGGTTATCATTTAGCATTAATACACTGGTTTCCTAATTGCAATATCTATACCTATGCTAGTGGTCTGTGGGTATTTGCAGAAAATTTTGGTTGCTTATAAACAAGTTATTACACTTTTTTCTAATTGCAGTGCCCATGTGATGCCACATTAGTGGTCTTCATTTAGCTTCTTTTGGACTGGGGGTATTTACAGGAAATTTTGGTTATTTAAAAACATTTTGCTACATTGTTCTTTCAAATTGTTGTACTCAGGTCATGCCACTAGAGTAGTTTACTTTTGCTACTAGTGGTCTGGGGGTATTTGCAGAAAATTCTGGTGATTTAAAACCATATTTTTACACTATTTTTCTATTTGCAGTATGCATGTAATGCCACTATATCGGGTTTGGTTTTGCTACTACATCTTGGGATATTTTCAGAAATTGTTTTACTTAAAAACATCTTGTTTCAATGTTTTTTATAACTTGTCTTGCGTTTGAATGTATCATTGTAAGCTGCACTAATCTTTAATACACTGTTTCCCTAACTGCAATACCCAAATGGTACCACTGTAGCTTGATTTGGTCTATGGATATGGGTTTGTGTCCCGGAGTCTTTTTCCTTATAAGCTGTCAAAACCTACACCCGGAATCTTTATAGATTCTGCACCCTTAATCCAGTTGTATTTTACTCAGGTTGTTCAAGATATACGTCTACAGGTAGGGATCATGCACACAGAATCCACCCATTGTTTTGTGCTAGAGGGCTTGCCCTTCCCAGTGGTTCTTGGACTCCCTTGGCTGACGTTACACAATCCCGTAGTGGGCTGGAAGGCACGGGAGATAGTGAGGTGGAGTGAGTACTGTCATAATTTCTGAATCTGCACCCTTATATTCATGTTAGCTACCAGGCCTCTGCTAGAGTATCTGTCTGATTTTGAGGATGTGTTTTCAGAACAAGGGTGTCAGAAACCACCACCTGATCGACCATATGATTGCTCTATCAATTTAATTTCTGGGGAAAAGTTGGCTAAGAGCAGGTTCTATAATACTTTGGGTCCTGAGAGGCAGTTCATGAAACATTACATTGTGGAGAGCCTTGCTAAGGGACATTCTGTCATTTGCAACAATTTAACGCTCAAGAATCTAATTTCATACTATTGAAAATGGTTTATAATATATACTAACTAGGTGAGAAAAAAATCTGTGAATGAGTGAAGAAGAGTTTAGTTAAATATTGAAGAAAAAATCCATTTTGGAACAAATCAAGCCAGACATGTCACTTAAAGCAAGGATCATCAACCTACAACTTGCCTACTTTGGACAATTTATACAAAGAAAGCAAACACTGGAGAAGGACATCATGGTTGGAAGAATAGAACCCACAAAGTGTATGGGAAGACCAGCAACTCGTTGAATTAGTACTATCAAGATAACGTCAGAGAAGAACCTGGTGGACCTAATTCATCCTTCACATCGCCATGGCTTGAGATGAAGCCAAAGGCCATTAAAATAAATAGTTATTTCATAGACTTAGGATGTGATATTTTAAGTTCTATCTTACCCCATTGGATTATTTTATTTAATTTTATATATAATTTAGTTAATCTTTTGACACGAATGAAGTGTGGGGCTGTCTTATATATTATAATTCACTTAATCCATCATAAACGATGGCACTGTTATCAGTGGGAACTAGACTTAGTTGCTTTTGTGGGATGTGGAGTCCATTTAACTTATCAAATTATGGCAATAGGGGTGTCAGGTGGAAGAGGCCGGTAAGTTATGGTGGACTAATTTTAATTAATGCAAGGTGTTAAATAGTGGTGGTAAGTAGGTTGAGGTTAGGTCTCCATATTGAAAGGTTTGACAATGATAACAGTAGAATAACTTTTATCTCAGGCTTGAGGGTCTTTGGTAGCGTCATTGGTGCCCTTGAAGCGGAATGGCTTTGCGAGTGTGCTGCCAATGGATTGTTGTCTGCCAGTTGCTGTATGTTAAGCATCTGGCGGATCTCACAGTACCAAAATTTACTTGCCTGGCATTTCATCTGAGTTTACTCTGATCATTCATATCATTACTGCTATTTATTTAGCTCATGGGCTAATGAATGGGGGTCCATCTCATATCTAAAAGTCATAGCTTCTATTAAAGAGATTAAGCCGTTGAATTAGGTTTCTGATTAACTGCTGCAGAATTATATTAATTTTATGACACTTTTCATTTTACAATTTAATTTTGTTCTAACATTGTTAACAAACTCTGAAATTGGGCTAATCAATTTCTGAAAAAAATATAGCATAACTCAAGAGTATTTGTGCCTAAATTACAACTAAACTTGACTCGACCAAAAGTTATTTGACTTGAGATTTTCCTTGTGGGATGTAACAATGTACTAGCATACGATTCTCACATCCTTCATACAGTCACACATTCAAATTAGTAATTCTAAAAGCATCCCACATGAAAAGTGGGTGAATTGCTAAGTCTGAATCAATATAATGTACTTGTTATTGCATTGAAACAAGGGTGTAGCTAAAGGTTTATGTGCCCTAGTGAAAAAGTTCTGCTTAGGTCTATAATCTCCAACAAACACATTTATAATATTATCTAAGCACAGGAAAAAATTTTTTAGCACATCCACTTGTGGAACTTATTATTATTTCAGTATCTATTGGACATTGAACTACTTCAAAACTGTTGTAGAAACCTCAAACTTTAAATGATTATTAAGGCCAGCTGCAGGCGTGTATGACAATTTGTCCAAGTTTCATTCAGGAAAGTCAGATATCTATTTTCATCTGATCTTCATCCAACTGTCATCCAACTGTCATCCCTGTGCTATACATGTGTCTGTTTCTTATGTCTGTGTGACATCCATGTGTGATGCATTTTCAAACATATACATTGAAAAATTTACATGGTCAAATACAGTTTCCTAGGTTTACAATAGAAATGTATCCACGAAAATCAGATGCCGCACGGATATTCTGTGTGGGATCCTATTTTTTTATGCACCCATAGATTTGAATAGGTGAGTCTCAACTGAGACTTGGAAGAAACTAGCAAATACTGAAATTTGCTTCTTACAGACTTTTGGACCAAGAGAAAATTTGGTCAGCACATGTCCGATTTATACGCTCGTCTGCGTGAATCCTAAAAGACTGATTGCAGAAATTTAGCCCAAAACTGAAGCTAAATCCTATGCATATTACGTGTATGAATATTTTTCATTGTTTGAGGGGGATAAAGTTACATTTTCAGGGATCCTCTGAGTTTATTTCCTAGCTTTCCACAGGAATTATTTAAGAACTCCCTGATTACCGTACATATTGTCCATCACAGATGTAGAAATCATCATAAGGCTGTTTAAAATATGTCAGCATTTTTAGAAATTGTCGCATGTTTATTCACTTAGAAGGACGGAGCAAGGAACTTGGAAGGGAAATTCAAAGGATCGATTGCATCAGTATACATGTTTAATGCATGTGTGCCGAACTGTTATTTTCCTGTGCTATATCCGCTGTCAGGACAACTGTGGTTCACTGTTAGCGATCCCTGCTCACAAAGTAGCTAATATTACTAGTGCATTGAACAGAGCCAAGTAACGATTACTTAACCACTGGGAAAGGCTATTGTACATTTAAGTATTGACTCGAACGCACCTTTCCGCTCTCTGAAAACACTAATGGTAAAATAAATATGTTAGCATATGGCAGTTTAATGAACCCCATGTACTTTGTTCTCTAGTTTTACAGCCTGTTGTATTATTAGCAAATTTTACAAAAATCTACGGTGTATTGTTCCAATCTGCAAATAATTACTAGCAGACTTCTGTTCCCTGTTCTTTACAAGCAGGTGGCTTTTAAGAAAAAAAATTTGTTATTTCCAAATAAAACCAATATTGCTGAAAGAGTCAAATTCCTTACTTACTGAACTGAAAAACTGGAAAACAGTAGTGCAGTCTAAGGGTGAATTCACATGCAGTAATTTTATAGCAGAAATTTCGGCAGCTGAGGATTACCGGAACAGGAATCTCTTTCAGATGATTTCATGAAGCTTATTGTAACAATATGGGAGCTGGGGCTCAAAAATCCACTAGCCACAGGGACAAAAGTACACTGGATATCAGAAGTGATATAAAAGAATTGTAGGGGATGTATTTTGTCAGTAATGTCTTTGGTGCCCAATTGAGTGGTGAAGTGTAGTGAAGTTCTGTTTTGTATTAGGGTAGCTTCACATGACTGATGTCTCCACATCTGAGAAAAATTGTTCTGATTATTCGGATCAGACTTTGATCAGAATTTAATCAGGGTGAAATCAGTTTTTTCTTGGACATAGGGAAAAAAATGTATCTCTACCTTCTGAAGAAACAAAGTCCAGCCAAAACACTCAAAACTAGTGTTGAGCATTCCGATACTGCAAATATCGGGTATCGGCCAATATTCGCTGTATCGGAATTCCGATACCGAGTTCCGATATTTTTGCGTTATCGGAAATCGGAATCGGGATCCATATTCATGTAAAAAATAAAGAATAAAAATAAAAAATATGGATATACTCACCCACCGACGGCCCCTGGCTTTCAGCGGTGCAACCGGCAGCCTCCGTTCCTAAGAATGCAGCGAGTGTAGGACCTGCAATGACGTCGCGGTCTTGTGATTGGTCGCGTGACCGCTCATGTGACCGCTCATGTGACGTCATCGAAGGTCCTTCATTCTCTGCATTCTTAGGAACGGAGGCAGACGCTTGCAGCGGTGACAGCCAGGGTTCGTCGGAGGGGTGAGTATATCCATATTTTTTATTTTTATTCTTTATTTTTTACATGAATATGGATCCCAGGGCCTGAAGTAGAGTTTCCTCTCCTTCAGACCCTGGGAATCATCCAGGATCGCTCCCTATTACGTTCCGATATTTGTGTCCCATTGACTTGTATTGGTATCAGGTATCGGTATCGGCGATATCCGATATTTTTTGGATATCGGCCGATCCAATCCAATACCGATACTTTCAAATATCGTAAGGTATCGCTCAACACTACTCAAAACGGAAAGCAAACAGGAGAGATATACACAGACATAAAAATCTTTATTGGTAAATGGTAAAATGCCAAATAGCATCCATATTGACTGAAGACAATAAAAAACATGTTTCTGGTGTGTCAAGCACCGTTATTCCTTCTCCATTCTGTCAGTCCATGAAAATGTTTTTCATGGACCAATAGACTTACATTGCTGATTTTGATCTGACACTCGAATCAAAATTGGACATGTCCCAGATTTGTTCTGCAGACCCCTTGATCCGAGGAAAAAATGGGACATGTGCACATCACCAAAGAATATCATTGGAAAGAGAGCTATTGGTGAAAACCACAGATAGCACTTATACGAGAAAATTGGTCGTGTGCACGAGTCTTTATACTGAGTGATTTATACCCAGTGCACTAACATAATCTTATTATCATTGGCTTTAGATGGATTGCACACTTCATTTTTATTTTAGAAAAAAAGTTGCTTAGGTGATTTTTTACTACTGCAAGTTATGTTCTTTAGGCCGGTGTGACACTTGCGAGTGTGATGAAAGTGTAACACCCCAGGGTCCTGGTTGTTACAGTGGCATTGCTTTTCTCATGGGGAGATTTATGTCACTCTTGGAAGCAAGGGAAGATCTCTTCTATCAGGTAAACACATACATACAACAAGTTCACACTCCAGGTCAGAAGAGGGAGCTCTGAACCCGGCTTTCCGGGGAGCTGCTCTTGATATATATTGTGGCTGGAGGGGAAGTGAGTGAGCAGTCTGTCAGGAGGACAGGACGAGAGCAGTAAGACAGTAAGTGTCGGAAAGACTGAAGGGGCCGTGCAGCCAGAGTTGCTGTAGCTCCTGCGGAAAGAGAACTGAGAAGGAAAGAACAGTTTGTACAAAGTGTGCAGGAGAGCAAAGCACAGGAGAGTGACATCTGGGGAGGGTAGCTATGACTAGGCTACCTCCCTGGCAGAGCGCAGATTCCAGGAGCCGGAAGACCAAGGTTGTGTCGGACTCTAAGAGGCACAGCAGAAACCGGCAGGACAGCTGGATTACAAATCACCTGTCTGCCTTAATACCCAGGAGGCACAGTGGCACATAGGGCCCGGGTCGTGATAGAGACCATGCAAAAAGGCTCGAGCCACCTGTCATACAAGTTTATGTCCCACCTTTATGGAGGACAGAGAGGAACTGTGAGGACCTTGCTAGAAGCCATAGGCAGTAAGGGACTACAATACCACCGCGCTATGAGGAAGGCTTTCATCTCCACCTGGTAGAGAGGACTCTGAACTTGCTTCCAAGCCGGCCGGACCCTGCCTGTACCTGTGATCTGGTGCCCTGGACTGTAGATACCTGCAGTTTCCAGTAAACCAGGTAAAGAGACTGCAAACCTGTGTCCTCATTCTTTACTGCACCATTCACCATCTTCATCTATTCACTGGGAGCCCTGGGGACCTACTTCACCTGTGGGAAGTTATACCATCTAGCTACCATAACATCACCCCAGAGGACCCCTTTAAGCAGCGTCGGTCCCCACAGACAGGACGCCACAGGTGGCATCACAAACACAAACATTATTACAAATCCCCTTAAAAGACCTTTCCCTTTAGTTGGGCGCCCAGGGCCACAGACCGGGTCGCAGCCACTGTGACATCCCCCTGTGAGTACCGGACTCGGTGCAGAGTACCCCACGGCCCTGGCGGGCGTTCCACAAGAAGCTCACGCGGGTCTCTCACATCAATACCCGATACTGCCGCCAGCACTCGGACCATGTATTTCTATGCAGCCACACGCTGTTGTTCCGAGTGCCGGCAGCAGTGCCGGGTATTGATGCGAGAGACTCATGCGAGTTTCTCGCATCACACCCGCAAGTGTGACCCCGGCCTTAGTGAACCATCACCTGCTTATTATTGCAGCTGGTAAACTGAGTCCACGTTCACATATTTAGTATGTGGTCAGTATTTTACCTCAGTATTAGAGTAAGATAAAACCAGAAGCGGGTGATAAATACAGAAGTGATGACGTGTTTCTTTTATACTTTTCCTCTGATTTTTTCACTCGTGGTTTTGGCTTACAAAGGCCGGGGACACGCTAGCGTATCACATACGATGCTAATGACACTCGGCTCCTGCTCTGCTGTGAGTGGGAGCCGAGTGTCAGTGCTCTGTGCTTTGATCCTCTCAGCTGAGAGAAGATCGCAACACCGGTGCGGAGGAGACGGAGAAATTAATTTCTCCATCTCCTCTGTTGCTGGCGTCAGCGGGAATCGCACTGCACTCGGGCGATATCCAAGAGCAGTGCGATGTTTCACATGCACCCATAGACTTATATAGGTGTCTGCGATTCGAATTTCGCAAGCAGTCATACCATGCTGCATTTTTTTCACGTCTGATCATGATCCGATTGAAGCAGGAAAAAATGCCACTGAAAACAGAAGCTTTGGATTAAATTGGGACGAATGCAATCCAATTTTTAATCGGATTGAATTTGTCTGATTTAATCACAAATGGGAGCGAGCCCAAATAGTGATGTAAATTACTGACCAAATACTGAATGTTTGAACATGGCCTAAAAGACAGCTAATAAAGGGGCATTTGACCAGACCTGTCCATCCAATTGAAAAACTGCACATGAGAAAGTTTGTGAATTGGAGGAGACAGATGGACAGATCTGGTCAAATATTCCTTCATCTGCAGCCATATTATAGATTGGAGAGTTGTTTGGTCAGTGAGAAAGGCAGCACTAACAAGAAATGGAGGAGAACATGTGAAACTAATATAATAGCAATGTCACTAAATCATATCCCCAATAGAGATGAACGAATATGTACAGAAAACGATCGCCGAATCAGAATTTGCCATATTCATGCCATATTGGTGCCGAATTTGTTTTACGATCGTTTTCGAACATATTCGCTCATCTGTACTCTCATTGACTCAAATGGCGTTCGGCTATGTTGCAAATACAGCGATCGTAATCCGAACCGAATATTGAAATATTCACTCATCTCTAGTCCTCAACACATTTGTTAAAGTTTTTGACATAGTGGAAACCCCTTTTATGACTTATAAAAGCATAGGCAAATCCCAAAACAGATCTGTTACATTGTTAGAAATTGTGCTTTTTTGCGAATGCACTTTGTGACAGCTGCAGTGAGGTTCATTCACAGAAACCAGGCTGCTACAGATTTAAGTCAGTTTATTTTAAGAAACAACTCCTAATGCAATTGTGAATAATCTTTAAAGTGACTATAAATGACAAATTACGGTACATAGAAAAGAAATATATTTCAGCGATGGTTCCATTCTACAAAATATGAAAATGATTCTACTAGAAGTGACACCAGTATATCCTCCATAATAGCAAGATGATATGAGCTGAGTGGTATGACCTGGTTTGCTCCATATTTCTCATTTCCTATATCTTTTGTGTAGCTGCATTTAGCTCAGTAGCTTTCTTGTATGCTGCCAAGTAGCATCTGGAGAAACAATTTGTGTGTCTGGCTTTGTGAAGAAAACAATTCAATATCTCACATTTTTAGATAATTTCTTCTGCAGAGTCTCCTGGTCCTCGCTCGTGTCCTCAAGACTGATGGTTACTGTAGCAGAGTAGAAAATAAAGAATAGTCACTCTCGTCCACCTGAATGTTTGCAAGTTCCACTTGTCTGATGACCTTGCTGCATTTTATTGACAGAGTTTATGAGGCGTTCATACATGTGAGCTATTCAATGTCTCCTCTTCAGCCAAAAATATTGCAAGCCCAAATAAGTTTTATGAAAGCTATTTTATTTTCCATAAATAACAGGCCAGGTTTGGGAAGTGATGAAGGTTGCCTTGGACATTTTCTGCTTTGAGTCTCCTGCAAAAAAACATGCCCTTTGTAGAACTCAGAACTTGTGGAGTAAAGATTTAGGGGACCTGTGTTTGTCACTGTAATGTCCACACAACCGTAGGAAGTATGCCGGTGAATTCACAAGTGGCCAGTTTGTTAGGCCAGTCTCACACGTCCAGATAATTCCGGTACCGGAAAAATCGGTACCGGAGTTATTCGTGTCTGTGTGTCCGTGAGCTCACGTAGGCCATCCGTGTGGCACACGTGCGGCAGCCATGTGCCGCCTGGGTACCACACGGACCGTGCAGGACAGACAGCGCTAAAGTTTAGCGCTGTCCCCTGCATCGTGCTGAAGCCGCGATTCATATCTTCTGTGCAGCAGCGTTTGCTGTAAAGAAGATATGAATAATCCATTTTTTTTAGTGGTATTTCGTGTTTAAAATAAAGCTCCATGTCCCCACCCCCTGTGCGCCCCCCCGCTGTTCTGAAAATACTCACCCGGCTCCCTCGTTGGCTATCGCTGCTTCCTGTCCTGGCCGCAGATTCTCCTGTATGCGGTCACGTGGGGCCGCTCATTTACAGTAATGAATATGCGGCTGCACCCCTATGGGAGGTGGAGCCGCATATTCATGACTGTAATCGGCGGCCCCACGTGACCGCATACAGTAGAAGGTGCGGCCAGGACAGGAAGCAGCGACAGCCAACGAGGGAGCCGGGTAAGTATTTTCAGAACAGCGGGGGGGCGCACAGGGGGTGGGGACATGGAGCTTTATTTTAAACATGAAATACCACTAAAAAAATGGATTATTCATATCTTCTTTACAGCAAACGCTGCTGCACAGAAGATATGAATCGCGGCTTCAGCACCATGTGGGGGGACAGCGCTTACTGGAGCGCTGTCTCCTGCACGGCACACGGAGAATGTCCGTGTGCGGTACGTGTTTTACACGGACCCATTGACTTTAATGGGTCCGTGTAATACGTGCGCTCCCACGAACACTGACATGTCTCCGTGTTTGGCACACGGAGACACGGTCCGCAAAAAATCAATGACATCTGCACAGATGCATTGATTTTAATGTGTCTATGTGTGTCAGTGGCTCCGGTACGTGAGGAAACTGTCACCTCATGTACCGGAATCACTGACGTGTGAAACCGGCCTTATAGATATTTTTGTGACTGCAATTTACCTTAATTTATAAAATGAAAGTACTTGCTGCCTACATTACCCCTCTCTGATCAATGTTAGGCCACTTACACAAATTGGGCATTTGGTGAGTTTTTACCTCAGTATTTGTAAACCAAAACCAGGAGTGGATCAATCACAGGAAAGGTATAATAGAAACACGTCAGCAGTTCTGCATTTTTAACTCACTTCTGGTTTTGGCTTACAATTACTGAGGTAAAATACTGACCAAATACTGAGGTACATACACAATGCAGCAATACCAGCACCACACAAAACCACCATACCTTCTGTAGAGCCCAGGAATTCAAGGCAACTGATCAGCTTCCTGGACGATTGGTGCAGCACCACAGACCGTGAAAATCCAGGTGAAGAGATGAATGGGTGGCACTCCGTATTTGGTAAAAAAAAACCCTCTTCTATATTGAAATAAGTTTTTCAGCATGGACGTGTGGAAGGGTAGGCTGTACCAGGTCCCTCGCCCACCCAGTGCCCACTTCCCTCTCATCCATGCTGTAAAACTTGTTTCAGTAAAGGAGAGTTTTTTTTTACCAGACATGGAGTGCCACCCATTCAACTCGTCTCCACCTGAATTTTCCAATACTGAGGTAGAATATTATTATTATTATTTATTGTTATAGCGCCATTTATTCCATGGCGCTTTACAAGTGAGGAGGGGTATACATAATAAAAACAAGTACAATAATCTTGAACAATACAAGTCATAACTGGTACAGGAGGAGTGAGGACCCTGCCCGCGAGGGCTCACAATCTACAAGGGATGGGTGAGAATACAGTAGGTGAGAATACTGACCAAATACTCACTTTGGGTATGTGGCTTAAAAACCTTCACACACAGAGATTTCACTAATGCTAATGCAAGTGTAAACAGACCGCTGCTGATAATTGGAAATCCTCAGCATGTCAATTTATTCTGCTAACGTCACTATGGATTTCACCCTGCGAAAAGTGACCATTTTTACGGCATCAATAAAATAATGTCACTTTTTTAAAAAGTCCTAAGAGTTTTGTGTCTACAGCACCTTTGCATATGCAAAAAAAATTTGCCACAGGTGCTTCAGATTTTAAATTCACTGGTTCAATGAAAATGTCCTAAAACTATTTTTAGTCTTGGTTGCTAAAGAATATACAGTATTGTACAGATGACCTCTGTGATACAAATCATTCCCAGTCAATTGTGTCTGACTAATGATAAAAAAGGTTTCAAAGAATATGAAAAAATGTCATTGATGTAGAAGGACAAATTTGCTTGATCTTGATATTCATTGTTGTCACCAGCAGAGTTGCACAAATTTCAGCATAAAATATTTTCCACATGCATGACATTGCCCACATAAGACTACACCCTAGAATAGTTTTTCAATTTCATGTGTCTCACAGACTGATAATGATTCAACATTTGTTTTTCACTTTAGGCTGGAGTCCCACACAACCTATAAAAAAGGTCCATTTTTCACAGCCGAGATTCGCAAAAATGTTCCCCAACAGTGATCCGTATGTCATCCGTGTTGAATGCGAGGATGCGATTTTTTTCTCAGTGGCCGTGTGACATCCGTATATCATCCGTATGGTGAGATTTTCTCTCCGGCTTGCAAAATGGACATACAATGGATCCATGACCTCAAATATTCGTGCAAACATATATACAGTCTATATATATATATATATATATATATGTCAGTGAGACACATATATATATCTTTATATTTCATACAGAGCTAGATAGCAGAATAGCCGACAATTCAATTGTCGGCATCTGTAAAATCATTACAGAACCCGACAGGATATGAGACATGGTTTAGTAGTAGTGTGGTGTGTAAAATTTTGGAGCTGTAGGTGTTAAATTAAAGGATTACTTCACGGAAAAAACTAGTGTGGGCTCCCGCGCAATTTTCTCCACCAGAGAGGGAAAGCCAGTGACTGAGGGCAGATATTAATAGCCTAGAGAGGGTCCATGGTTATTGCTCCCCAGGCTAAAAAAATCTGCCCCCAGCCACCCCAGAAAAGGCACATCTGGAAGATGCGCCTATTCTGGCACTTAGCCTTTCTCTTCCCCTTGCCCTGTGGCGGTGTCATATGGGGTAATAATGGGTTAATGTCACCTTGCTATTGTATTTCTTATACACGAGTATATACGGTCATCCAATTCCGTCATTACTACTATATATATATACATATATATATATATATATATATATATATATATATATATATATATACACTGTTTATATATATAAAAAATTATACATACCACACACAAAATGAGAGATAGCTGCGCTAAAAGCCTTTAGCGAAGGACAGCGTATGGGAGAAAACAAAAGCTGCAAACAGGCATGGTGCACACCCTGTCAAACGTGTGCAAACTTAACCCCTTCATGACCTTGGGATTTTCCATTTTTCCGTGTTCGTTTTTCACTTCCCTCCTTCCCAGATCAATAACTTTTTTATTTTTCCGTCAATATGGCCTTGTGAGGGCTTATTTTTTGCGGGACGAGTTGTACTTGTGAATGACATCATTGGTTTTACCATGACATGTACTAGAAAATGGAAACAAATTCCAAGTTCGGTGAAATTGAAAAAAAAGTGCAATCCCATGCGTGTTTTTTGTTTGGCTTTTTTGCCAGGCTCACTAAATGCTAAAACTGACCCGTGATTATGATTCTCCAGGTCAGTACGAGTTCATAAACACCAAACATGTCTAGGTTATTTTTTATTTAAGTGGTGAATAAAAATTCCAAACTTTGCTAAAAAAAAAAAAAAGCGCCATTTTACGATACCCGTAGCGTCTCTATTTTTCGTGATCTGGGGTCGTTTGAAGGCTTATTTTTTGAGTGCCGAGTTGACGTTTTTAGTGATACCATTTTGGTGCAGATACGTTATTTTGATCGCCCGTTATTGCATTTTAATGCAATGTCGCAGTGACCAAAAAAACGTAATTTTGGCGTTCCAAATTTTTTTCTCGCTACGCCGTTTAGTGATCAAATAATTTAATCCTTTTTTTATTGATAGATCGGGCGATTCTGAACTCGGCGATACCAAATATGTGTAGGTTTGATTTTTTTTTTAATTGTTTTATTTTGAATGGGGCAAAAGGGGGGTGATTTAAACTTTTATTTTTTTTTTATTTATTTCATATTTTTTTAAACATTTTTTTAAACTTTTGCCATGTTTCAGTAGCCTCCATGGGAGGCTAGAAGCTGACACAACTCGATTGGCTAAGCTACATAGCAGCGATCATCAGATCGCTGCTATGTAGCTGAATTGCAGGCTTGCTATGAGCGCCGACCAAAGGGTGGCGCTCACAGCAGGCCGGCATCAGTAACCATAGAGGTCTCAAGGAAACACACCTATTCAGGCAATGATTTTCCTTGTACTTATTGGATTGTGCACATTGTAGATTGAAGGCAGTAAAGCCATGAAAGAACACATATGGAAACAAAGAGTAAAGAAATGTGTGAAATAAGCCAGAACCTTGAATGTATCCTCATTCGCAGTCATCAAAATCATCAATAGCTATGATGAAACCAGCCCTCATGAGTACCGACCCAGGAAAGAAAGGCCAAGAAAGACCTCTGATGCAGAGAATAAGTTCATCACAGTTCATATCATCAGAAAATGCTAGCTGACATCACGTCCGATAACAGCCCTCATAAATAATGCACAGTTATCAAGTGGCATAAATATATCAACACCATCTTCCAGAGTAGAGGGCGAGAAGAAGGCCTTTATGGTCGAATTGCTGCACAGTAGCCACAACTGAGGGCCACAAACAAGAAGAAGACACTTATTTGGACTTAGCAACACACGGAACGGACATTTGATCAGTGGAATTTATTCAATGGTCTGATCATTCAAAATTAGAGACTTTTGTTACAAATTGACATTTCTTTGTGAGACATGGTTTCTATATGTGTTTGCCCGCCGTGAAACATGGAGGGGGAGGAGTGATGGTGTGGGGGTGCTTAGCTGGGGATACTGTTGGTGATTTATTTCACTTTTCAAGACTCACTTACCCAGCATAGCTACCACAATACTCTGCAATGACTGGCCATCTCATCTGGTTTGCAATTTAGTGGGACCATCATTTGTGTTGCAACAGGACAATGACCAAACGCAAAACTCCAAGGTAATGTACAAGCATTGTGAATAAGAATGCGGTTTGGGATGACTTAGACCGTAGAGTGAAACAAAGCAGCCAAAAAGTGCTCAACCCCTGTGGGAACTTTTTCAAGACTGTTGGAAAGCCATTCCAGGTAGTGACCTGATGAATCTGCTTAAGGGTACGTGTCCACGCTCAGGATGGCTGGCGGTTTGGACGGAGCGGCAAACCCGCTCCGCCCCCTTCTGTAGACGCGATGATGCCGGATGTGTTCATTGCACACATCCAGCATCATCGCACCCCACACATAGGGCCCTATGTTATTCCTTGTGGCGGCGCAGCGTCGCCACAAGGTAAACGGACATGCTGCGATCTAAAAAGACACGCAGCATGTCCGGAATCGCAGGGCCGCCAGATGCGTGTTACCACTCATAGTGAAGACGGGATTTCATAAAATCGCCTCCACTATGCTGTAACATCTGGACGCTGCGTGTTTCACACTGCGGCTCTGCACAGTGTCAAACAAGCAGCGTTTCCTGAACGTGGAAACATACCCTTAGAGAATGTCAAGGGGGTGTAAAGCTACCATCAATGCAAATGGGTGGTAATTTGAGGAATCTAAAGGCCCCGTCTCACACAGCGACGCTGCAGCGATACAGACAACGATGCCGATCGCTGCAGCGTCGCTGTTTTGTCGTTGTGTGGTCGCTGGAGAGCTGTCACACAGACCGCTCTCCAGCGACCAACGATGCCGAGGTCCCAGGTAACCAGGGTAAACATCGGGTTACTAAGCGCGGGGCCGCGCTTAGTAACCCGATGTTTACCCTGGTTACCAGCGTAAAAGTAAAAAAAACAAACACTACATACTCACATTCCGGTGTCTGTCCCCCGGCGTCCGCTTCTCTGCACTGTGTAAGCACAGCGGCCGGAAAGCACAGCGGTGACGTCACCGCTGTGCTCGCTTTCCGGCCGGCAGGCGCTCACAGTGCAGAGAAGCTGAGACGCCGGAGGACAGACACCGGAATGTGAGTATGTAGTGTTTGTTTTTTTTTACTTTTACGCTGGTAACCACGGTAAACATCGGGTTACTAAGCGCGGCCCTGCGCTTAGTAACCCGATGTTTACCCTGGTTACCAGTGAAGACATCGCTGGATTGGTGTCACACACACCGATTCAGCGATGTCAGCGGGACCTCAACGACCAAAAAAAGGTCCAGGCCATTCTGACACGACCAGCGATCTCGCAGCAGGGGCCTGATCGCTGGTACGTGTCACACATAGCGAGATCGCTACTGAGGTCGCTGTTGCGTCACAAAACTTGTGACTCAGCAGCGATCTCGCTAGCGATCTCGCTATGTGAGACGGGGCCTTAAGGTTTAACACTTCAGAGCAGCAGGGTGGCTCAGTGGTTAGCACTGTTGCTTTGCAGCGCTGGGGTCCTGGATTCAAATCCCACCAAGGATAACATCTGCAAGGAGTTTGTCTATTCTTCCTGTGTTTGTGTGGGTGTTCCCTGGTTTCTGATAAGGAACTTAGATTGTGAGCCCCATTGGGGACAGTGATGATAATCTCTGTAAAGCACTGCGGCATATGATGGCGCTATATAAGCAAAGCATAATAGAATAAAAAATAACACAGATTCTGGTTTGTGCACACGTGTTTCTTTTCTCCTTGTTTCCATGTGTTCCTTCATGGATTTGCTGCCTCCAGTCTGATTCTGCAATGTTCACATTCCAAAAAGAACATTGAAAACCATTGAATGCACAGGTGTTCCCAAACTTTTCACTGATATTGTATTTATAAGAAAAAATTGCACAACAGTTACAATATATCTTCATAGTACACACAGACCATGACATAGAAAAAGTGCCATTATTTTATACACAGTGAAAGTTACTGTGGTCTATGATAGTAATTTATCTTGTGACAGATGATCAAAATGTAGAAATGATTTTGTGACAACATATGTCATGACACTGGCAGGCATTATGTCACTTGTGATACATGTGCCGCAGAACAGGGTCATATTATAATATATTATGTTAGTGTGCTAGCACGGTGTGCCCATGATTACTTGTTTTCTAATTATTTTTCTAAAGAGATAAAATGCAATTATCCTGTAAGGGTGGTAGTTGCGATTACGTTGGGGATTAGTATGTATGTTGCTATCTTTTACAGCATGGTTCATCTAGACAAAAGATTTAGTCTTTAGGTAAGTTTGCTGTGAGATGGAAAAAAGATGACTAGAAACACCCAAACATTGTGCCTGATCCCAACAGCACAATAGCATTACAAAACCCCTAAGATAATTACTTAGCAACCAGACCTCGCCACTGACACCATTGGGCAAATTGCAGTAAATTGCTCTTTCTCTGCAGGAATCTCACTGCGCTCCCTTTGGAATATATCCTCATTTCCTCTGTTCGGTGTGTTAGTGGATGCAATACATTTACACAATAAAGATGACTGCCATCCCAGCAAATTTTGTCTGAATACCGGCAATGCATCTGTTAGGTTTCTGGAATGGCTGCTACTATTATTGGTCGCCTGCGCTTACTCAGCAAATAGCACAATTGTGTTACGTTCCTGAAGGGACAGGTCTTTTAGCGGCAAAATTATGTTTGGATCATTTATTTAGCATGAATTTCTGCAATAACTTGGTAAATGTGCCTGTCCTGAAATTTCAGCTAAATCTACAGTTCTTGCTCAAGCCTGAAGGAATTTAACTACAAAGAATTACTGGATATGTGAAGTAATAATATTTAGATGATAAAAGAATGAACAATTCACTTCTCAATGTGTAACCTTCATTAGGTATCAATAATAAAAATAATAATATCTCAGTACGCTATAATATACTGTACTTATAGAGCAGAGTAGGGGTCGGCGCTCTATTTCTTTAACACAGATCAGTGACCCCCTGGTTCCATATAGTCTAATGCTGCAAGTAGGGGTAAAGGGCGAGTGATGTCCTTTTTATGATGGATCCATCACTGCGTTGGGATGAGTGCTCTAAACAGAAATCATAATGCAGATGTTATCGAAGCCCAAGGGCGGGTGCAGACGGCCATAGATTCTCTCATCCAAGAGAAATGGGTCAATTATGCAAAAGACAGTCTGATCAAACTCTGATTAGTGTGTGATCAGAGTATCAGCATACCGTGATCTGATTATCTTGGATGAGAAAATTGGAACACACTGTGTGGAGAAGATGGAGAGCAACATTTCTCCATCTTCTCCATTGTGTTACTGTGCGGAAATTGGACTGCACTTAGATGTCATCAGAAAGTGCAATTCGACAAAACATTGGATCACACTCAGACCAGTGTTAGTTTATGGAGCCGTGCACATGTCCAATTTTTTTCTTTGGACACATTACGTCTGAGGAATAAATTGCTGCATGCCCGAGTTTGATACAATTGGATTGCACTCAGCCGTGCAAGTTAATGAGCACATGGAAAACATACAACTACACCTTAGGCCAGTTTCACATTAGCGTTTTGAGGTGCTGCAGAGGGCTGCGGACTTCCTCCGTGAAGCCCACCCTCCGCCGCTAGCTCCGCCTACTTCTGCATGCGGCCTGCATGTGGCCTGCGTACCTATCTTTAACATTAGGTACCCAGGTCGTGCGGCTGTATGCGGATGCTTCCGCATGCGTCATTTTGATACACAGGCCACATGCAGAAGTAGGCGGAGTTGCGGCCGAGGGCGGGGCTTCATGGAGGAAGTCCGCAGCCCTCCGCAGCTTCTCTAAACGCTAGTGTGAAACTAGCCTTAGACTGATAATACGGTCGTCTGCATGAGCCCTAAGGAAGATACAGGCTTGGGATAGAAGTCTGGCACTAAAATTACATGACCCAACACAATCACACTACTAGTTTTCTGAATGCCAAAAGTCAGGGAAACATACCCACCAAAATACCGTAAAATTCCCCAGATAGTTTAGACTCTAACATAGTAATAGGCTCCTGATATAACTCACTTTGGAGCCACTGGGGTCTATTTCTATGGGAACTTTTGTTGAAAATGTTCAGTATGTCTCATACATTTACATGAAGCTCAACAAAAAGTGTTGACTATTTTTTATCCACTGTAAATTATATCACTAAGGCTGACCATGCTGACAAGATCAATTATTTGCCCTAAAATAAAGTGTCTTACAGTGGAAACTCCTTTTTAGACAGAATCCAGCAAGTAATTTGTCTGCTCACTAAGGCCTCTTTCACACATCCGTCTTTTTAAAGATGTCGCAATGAGTCGTTCTGTGCAAAAAACGCATCCTGCAAAGTTGCCCGCAGGATGCGTTTTTTGCACATAGACTTGTATTACCAACGCATTGCGACGTATGGACACACGTTCCATACGTCGTGCTCTGGATGCATCGGTAATTGGCGGACTGTCGTCACAAAAAAAGTTCAATGTAACGTTTTTTTGTGCGACGGGTCCGCCATTTTCGACCGTGCATGCGCGTCCGAAACTCCGCCCCCTCCTCCCCGGAACTCATAATGGGCAGCGGATGCGTCTGAAAACTGCATCCGCTGCCCACGTTGTGCACTATTTGCACAACGTCCGTCGGTACGTCGGGCCGACGGTTTGCGACGGCCCCGTACCGATGGAAATGTGAAAGAGGCCTAAGGGTCTGACGTCTCCAATCACAGGTGATCAGCTGTAATTCCAAAGGGAAGCCACAGACAGTCACACGTAGCATTACAAGCCAGCTAAACTGATGAACTGCTGTCCATGTAATGCATGGAGCTTCCAGGACTGCAAGAGCAGGAGCCAATCCTACAAGGAAGCTTTGTGGCACAGACAGAGCCCCTATATGATACCCATATGGCCTAACGGCATAGTGTGGTCTGCACTGATGGGACAATCCTTCTAAGGAAAGAATTCTCTATTTTGTCATTCTAATGTTTCCACAATTCAGACTGATTGATAAAAACATCACACTTTGAACAGCAGTAACGTCCTTAGCTTTGGTGTTTTCACAGGTTTTTGGTGGTCTATATGTGTGTTATATTATTATTTTTTCAAAATCCAACTGGAGTAGACGGTTATTGAAGCCTCCATGATCACAGTCTTCATTACCAAGTAATGTATCTATTTCTAGGAAATGGGAAAAAAGATTTTCTATATGACTTTAAGTAAAACCTAGCCCGATGTATTAAATACTTTGTGCAGAAGTACAGCTGTGATTCAAGAGCACGGGCGTGGACATACCATTGGCGCAATCTGTACAGTTGTGATTTAACTGCACAAAAGTGGACGTACCATTGGTGCTATCTGTGCAAACACAGAGGGGCCCTATAAGGGGTGCCATCCAACCCCCCAATGTTGAACACAAAGGGGTGCATTATCATGAACTATTGGACTGCAAAGGCCCCACATACATTTTTTGCACTCGGACCCTCATTTGTCTCTGCCCCTGCAAGAACAAGATGTCAAACACATGGATGGTCTAATCAGGTTTCCCACCATTATTCTGCTAGAGTATGAGCTGCTGTTGTACCGTTAGTGCCCTACTCTATATTCAAAGAATTGCATTATTATTTTCCCATTTTCCCTGTTAAGGCCGGGGTCACACTTGAGAGTGCAATGCGAGAAACTTGCACGAGTCTCTAGCCTCAATACTTCCGGCACTCGGGCCCAGAGCGCGCGGCTGCATGGATTTCTATACAGCTGAACGCTCCAGTCCCGAGTGCTGGCGGCAGTGCCGGGTATTGAGGCGAGAGACTTGTGCAAGTTTCTCGCATTGCACTCGCAAGTGTGACTCTGGCGTTACTTGTACCTTCAGTTTAATCTCTTACTTAACATTGTGACTTAGTGGAATTATGCCCCCTTGACTGCTGGGCATCAGAGCAGCTGCTTACTTCTTCAGGGGGAATAACTTTTGCGCCTACTATATTAATCTGGATTTTTCAGACTGATTGAAAACTGTCTTACTGCTCCAAAAATATTTATGGCATACTTAAAATGTATTCTTTGCTGTTATTTGTTATTGTATCTCCAAAAATGTTGAACTTGAGGTAAGTCGCTCAGAGAAATGGCTGCATATTATGTGTGTATGCACACTATTATATAGGGCTGTCCAGGATCATAATACTGATGATGTATCCGTAAAATAGGCCATCAGATTGTTGGGGGCTCAATTATCGGCATCCTCGCTGATCAGCTGTTTAAACAGAACCTCTCATGTAAGATAAGGCTATTAACCTGCAGATATGGGGTTAATCTACAGGTTAATAGCATTCTGACACGTGAGGAGCCCACACTGAGAGCCCCACTGCCGGGAGAAAATGAACTTTATTCCTACCGTCAGTGCTTGTCTTCCAGTTATTGGGGTGACATGACTCGGTTTCAGTCATAGCTCTGTGTATAGAGAGCGGCGGCTGTAACTGCGCCCCAGCACTAATAATAAACACCAAAGAATAGCACTAGGCTAAAAAATACTAAAATATCCAATTTTATTTTAACAAAAGTATTAATACACAAACAATTATTATTAAATACATTAAAACAAGAGAACAAACAAGTAAACAGGAAAAACCGACGGGTATGGCTGGAGACAAAGTGGTACTGATATATATAAAGTGCCTTAAGAACAATCAATATTAGATAAATACAGTCACAAAGACCATTTGCTCAACATCATAGATCATGGCGCGTATGCACCACAAGTGAGGTAAATATACTAATAAATATATAAAGAAATCATACCATACTAATATGCTGTCAAAAAACTTGTGCAGCAAATAAATAAATAAATATATTTTATTATCTATGTGCATGTGCAGGGTGCACACTCACCATGATCATGAAGTCCAGCAAAATAGATCAATCATAATGGCAAAACAAGTTAAAGGCACATAATTACCTAAATGTAAACCACCAGCCAGAGACCCACGACACCCGACGCGCGTTTCGCTACGGAAAGCTTCGTCCAGGGGTGGTGGGTAACTGGAAATGAGGCATTATTTATAGTTGTCATTGGCCAATGACAGAGAGACACACTGGCTCTCCACAAAAACACATAACTTAAACAAAAATAATATACCAAACATCCTACACTCGTAAATAACACAAAAAATAATAATAGAACATAGAAACTCGTAATATTCACTGAATACTGATATCCACAACCAAATAACTCCCGGATCCGCCCCCATTACTTCCGGGTTACGACACAACCCATTCATTCAAATACCTATTTATCAACAAAATATCCATCATGCGCCCCAGCACTGACTGACGCCAGCCTCAGCATTAGGACCGGAGGCACGGTTACACAGAGCGGTGTCGGAAACTGTCCCAGAACGCTATTAAGTGTCATATTAACCCCATATCTGCAGGTTAATAGCATTATTTATTTACATGACAGGTTCCATATGCATTGCAGCACTTATACAAGTGAAAGGGGCAATGCTGCAACCCAACAGAGCCACTACTAAGAGTTTGGTGTGCAGGTAGGCCACACAATGTGAATGATGGAAAGTCTGCTGAGCACTGCGGCCTATTTAAACAGCTGACTGGCAACGGTGCCGAGAATGGGATCTCCACCGATCTGATATTCATGGCCTATCCTAAGGAAAAGTCCATCAAAATTATGATCCTGAAAAACCCCTTTATATTCCAGGGGAAATCCAAAGTATATTGTTACTTAGCTTTTTCTGTTTCTAGCTGCTTTAGTATCTCACACTAACCAGAGGGACAGTGACTGGACACCTATTATTTCAGGATTGGTGTAGGTTCTAGGGGGTCAGTCACACACCGACCACACTGCATTGGGTCATAGAAAAACCCATTAAGTCATGCAGTCAAAATATCTAGAAAGTCATAGTTTTTGTCAACTCATGTTACTCGTATCATCAGACACTCGGTATAGATGCTTTGGAGTTGAATATCAGAGAATAATAAAAGTCTCTATCTGGCAGTGAGCGATCGGTTGCGGGTCAGAGTAAGGGTGAGCGGAGAGTAGTCATGTCAGCATGAGGCTTGTAGAAATAGCAGCGTAGGTTCTGGACTTCTGGAATCCAATACCCCACCCTCCCCTCTTCTGGTTTTGTTCCAGCTCTCTCCATGGTTACCTGACATGGAGAACAGTACGAGAGCTTTTGTGGAGCAGCAGCCTTTAGATCCAGGCAGTAGAAAACCCAGGAATTCCCTTCCTTCACTTCTCACCTGTCTAATACAGCTTTATTGCAAATGATAAAGGCTGGATAATATTCTTCTTCTGATCCTGCCTTCTATACTTTTATATTCCCCCTGTAATGTATCGGTTGCAGTAAAATGAAGCCACAATGTGATGAGCGGTCATTAATTCATTCATCTCTTCATGCTGTTGTAGTAATAAAGGGGATTCTCCCAGTCGCCTCTAGGAAATCCTGCTTATATGATCTGATCGCTCAGACACCACATTGGCTTATACAGAGTTATGTTCCAGTAAGTTGTAATGAACTGGATTAAAACAGACGAGATTTACTAATGCAAATGTTACGGAGAAAACCTGCTAAAAAATGCATAACACTGAGTCATAGTAAAATTACGTAATTGCATGAATATTAATACTATTAGTGCATTGCTATATAAAATACAAACATACTTTGCAGCCATCTGAGATATCACAGACAGGTTTATCTACACAAGTCCGTCTGTGGGATTCCACTGTTCGTCGTGGGAGGTGAAGCTCAGCATCACTTGGGTACCAAAGGATCGAAATCCCTGGGCTAGACAATGCCACATTCCAGCTTTGCATATTTATTTAGTAGACTCAGGGAATAGAACACAATCCAGTTTTACCCATTGTAAATGTGTAGTAGATGCAAATTGTAATAAAAAAAAAAATCAATGCACAACTCGAATATAATCGTGATGCCTATTATACACAAATTATATTGTATCCAGAAATATAACCTACTTTATCCAACTGTATTGGAAGCGATCATGAGCAAAATGACTGTATTCAGGTGCACCTTCATCACCTGCATGTATAGTAGATGTCATGTGCTCACTACATCCTATATGCGACCTATCTGCCAATGACGGAATCCCAGCTATTAATGCATGCACAGTATAATGCAGATAATATGAATATACAACGTAAGGAATAATTGCAAAGAAATGATGATAGATTGTCTTACCAGACACATGCTGCTTCATACAATAGTTAATAATTCCAGGTAAGTAGGAGGATTCAGGAGGACTGATGGAGCGGACAACCAACCTGCTCTACAGATGAAGCCTCCTTAGCAGGTGAGAGACAGGATTATAGGAAAAAAGACAAGACAAGATGGGTTGGGCTGCTGGTGAAACACATTACACTAAGGAAGGCTTGTGTTAAACTACCAGTCTAATGGTGAAGGAGGGAGGTGGAGAGGCAGGGAGGAGGGGACAAGGGATTGTCTCTCAGTGAATCTGTGTAACATGCTTTCCTTGATGCTCCTTTGGGATTCTGAAGCATGGCAGACCCTTTCATTGCTGTGGTGATGTAGGGCAGACTGCGGGAAGATGCATGGTGATGATCTCATGTGTACCTGTGTAAGGAGTGTACAAAGAAAGAAAAAGGCTGGGATTATTTTTATACACACAAAGAATGTAGTGACTAAATATTGAGATGGTTTACCACTATATTTTTATAATATTTTTCATGCATTACTTTCTGGCACGGTTCAGACACAGTAGTGATACCTTTACGGGAGACACAAAACTATACTTTGTGGAACACCTCTGGGAGCTGTGTACTGTACACTAGAAGACACTGCTATTACAGCCCGTGGCTTTACCGGCTGTCTAACATCAAAGACGTCTTTAAAGTACATGTAATATTTTATATTGATCACAATTTACCGTGCATCCAAATAATGCATAAGTGCAAACATATTTTATGGTAACCAGTGGATTTCCACTTGGTCACCATTATAAGGGCACAAGTTAGGATTTTGCTAAGCTCATGAACCAGACGTCTTCATGCTGTCTCGTAGACCTCATGCAAAGCTATTCCATGTGGACAGACTCGGATGACAGGGCAAAACATGTCCATCTTAGATACTTTGGGTGCCATAACGTAGTACCTCTGTGGGTTGTTCTATTCTCTCTGATGGAAGGGAACACCTCTATAGCCTGTAGAGAAATTTGCCACACTTCATCATAAAAAATACTGAGTGCTTCAGTATAACAGTATAAGCACAAAGAAGTGTATGATAAGCCCCTAAATTACCATGATCAATGCACAGAAAAACCTTTTTTGAGATTGTGAACCTAAATTGAGCAAAAGTGGTTTATAGAAAGGTGGTCATCTAACGTGAGATGGTCAGTATGCACAATATATGTTAGAACTAAAAAACACCCCAGACATTGAGTGAGTTTTTTTTTTTTTAAATCAAAAATATCTAATACAAGCCAAGACTGGGTACTCTTCTAGTACATATTTTCTTATTTTACTAAATTCATAGAATAGAAAAGAGCATGCTTCATTCATGGGCATCTGGAGCACCCAATGTGTCTATGCTGCAATCCCATAAATTATAAAACACATATAAGCAATACTTAATTACAAAGAATATTCCTAGAAGGCTGAGATGTTAAATAATTGTTGAAATGATAACATGTATTTTTAGATAATTAATGGATACTTTCTTAAACAAACAGGGATCATGCAACCGGACAACTATTGAAATGGTTTTCATGTTATTTTAATTTAATTTGTTTCTCTAAAAGCATTTTTTCATCGAAAAAGCTGTGACCAGATGTTACATTAAATGCCAACGTATAGAAAACACACTACACACGGCATGCTAAGAATGTGATTATTCTTTCTGCCATTTTGCCATAGGCTTCTCTATACATCCTGTAAAATGCCAGCATGCAAAAAACAGGGTCATAAGTATCTCCTGATGAAGCTAGTTTACAGAGAAATATATGGGTAATGGAGGTGGGGCTGTGTGCTAGGTTTTAGCAATTGTGGTGACTGTCCTTTGGAAAAGTATGGCGGTGTGTACTGTAGACACACCACCAGCATGACTACAGGAAGGTTGACAAATAGTGCTCGCAGGCAGCAATGTTGGAAAATTCACAAACAGGGGACTTAGTCCATCATTTACATTTTGATCATTTAGTTGATGTTGAATATGTTGCATCATCATTTTAAATAATATCTCGGAAAAACAATAATTTTAAATAATGGCAATATGTATTGTAATCCTGCACTTTGCGGTATCATATTTTCTTTTATGCATTCCCTACTTTGAGCCTCGGTACATTTTGTAGATTAGGCCACAAAGAAAGGAGTATGGCTGCAAGATCAGAGTTAGCAGACTTTGATTTTGGTCTGATACATGGAGACACATTAAGGCCACGTTCATACGTTACGTATTTGGTCAGTATTTTAGATCAGTATAAAGCCGGTTTCACACGTCAGTGGCTCCGGTACGTGTGGTGACAGTTTTCTCACGTACCGGAGACACTGACTCAAATCAATGTGTCTCTGCACATGTCAACGTGTTTTCACGGACCGTGTGTCCGTTTGAAAAACACGGAGAAATGTCAGTGTTCGTGGGAGCGCACGGATCACACGGACCCATTAAAGTCAATGGGTCTGTGTAAAACACATATCGCACACGGATGCCGTCTGTGTGCAGTCCGTGTGCCGTGCAGGAGACAGCGCTACAGTAAGCGCTGTCCCCTGCTTGTGGTGCTGAAGCCGTCATTCATTTCTTCTCTCCAGCAGCGTTCGCTGGTGAGAAGGAATGAAAAATCATATTTTTTTTTATTTTTTTGGGGTGAAAATAAAGATCCTTGTCACCACCCCCCTCCCACCCCCTGTGCGCCGCCCGCTGGAAATAAAATACTCACCCAGCTCCCTCGATGCTTCCTCTCAGCGCCGCAGCTTGTCCTGTATGAGCGGTCACGTGGTGCCGCTCATTACAGTGATGAATATGCGGCTCCACCTCCCATAGGGGTGTGTTGTGAATTCCGTTCTCGGGCTCCCTCCTGTGGTCATGAGTGGTACTGTGTGAGTTTGTTCTTGGGCTCCCTCTGGTGGCCTTTAGCGATATGGCTGGGCTCAGCTTCTTCATTTCCTTCTATGCTGGGCCTATTTAACTCACCTGGACCTTCATTTGTTGCCTGCTGTCGGTGTATTCAGTCCTGATTCTCTGCTCTCCTGAATATTCCTTGTGACCAGTCTCCTTCTGGAGAAGCTAAGTTTGCTTGTTCATTTTGCTCATTATTTCCTTGAAAACGTTTCTCAGTATATTATGAGTTCAGTCCAGCTTGCTTTTATGTGATTTTTTGCTTGCTGGTTAGTTCTGGGGTGCAGAGTGCGCCCCTCACATCGTGAGTCGGTGTGGGGGTTCTTGTATTCTCTGGGTGGTTTATTTTTGATAGTTTTTGTACTGACCGCACAGATTCCTATCTATTTTCTGTCTATCTAGTGTTAGCGGGCCTCATTTGCTAAACCTGTTTCATTTCTACGTTTGTATTTTCCCCTTAACTCACCGTTATTATTTGTGGGGGGCTGTCTATAACTTTGGGGTTATTTCTCTGAGGCAAGTGAGGTCTTTGCTTTCTCTCTGGGGCAGTCAGTTTCTCAGGCTGTGAAGAGGCGTCTAGGTTTTTAGGTAACGCTCCACGGCTGCCTTTAGTGTGTTGGATAGGATCAGGATTGCGGTCAGTATAGCTTCCACATCCCCAGAACTTGTCCTAACATTCTGGTTATATGTATCAGGTCAGTTTTGAGATCCTACCACCGGATCATAACAGTACAGCAGGCCGCAAAGTGTTAATGCAGCAGAAGAGGGAGAAGAGAAATCCTGAAGTCATTTTTTTTTCTTCTCTGCACTGTGTTTTGCCTCTCTCCTCCCCTTAATCTCTGGGTGGTTCTGAACTCAGCTGCAGATATGGACATTCAGAGTCTGTCTTCTAGTGTGGATCATCTCACTGCAAGGGTACAGGGCATTCAGGATTATGTAGTCCGCAGTCCTATGTCAGAGCCTAAAATACCAATTCCTGAGCTGTTCTCCGGAGATAGATCTAGGTTTTTGAACTTTAAGAATAATTGTAAGTTATTCCTTTCTCTGAGACCTCGCTCCTCTGGTGATTCTGTTCAGCAAGTTAAAATTGTTATTTCTTTGTTACGTGGTGACCCTCAAGATTGGGCATTCTCTCTGGCGCCAGGAGATCCTGCATTGCTAAATGTGGATGCGTTTTTTCTGTCGCTTGGAGTGCTTTATGAGGAACCTAATCTGGTAGACCAAGCAGAGAAGGTTTTGCTGGCTCTCTCTCAGGGCCAAGATGAAGCAGAGGTTTACTGTCAGAAGTTTAGGAAGTGGTCTGTGCTCACTCAATGGAATGAGTGCGACCTGGCGGCGATTTTCAGAAAGGGTCTTTCTGAAGCCCTTAAAGATGTTATGGTGGGGTTCCCCACGCCTGCGGGTCTGAATGAGTCAATGTCTTTGGCCATTCAGATTGATCGGCGTTTGCGGGAGCGCAAACCTGTGCACCATCTGGCGGTATTTTCTGAGCAGAAACCTGAGCCTATGCAATGCGACAGGATTCTGACCAGAGTTGAACGGCAAAACCTCAGACGTCAGAATGGGTTGTGCTTTTACTGTGGTGATTCTACTCATGTTATCTCAGAGTGTTCTAGGCGCACAAAAAGGTTCGCCAAGTCTGTCACCATTGGTACTGTACAACCTAAATTTGTTTTGTCTGTTACTTTGATTTGCTCTCTGTCATCCTACTCAGTTATGGCCTTTGTGGATTCAGGTGCCGCCCTGAATTTGATGGATTTGTCATTTGCCAGGCGCTGTGGTTTTATCTTGGAGCCTTTACAATTCCCTATCCCACTAAAGGGAATTGATGCTACGCCATTGGCCAAGAATAAACCTCAGTACTGGACCCAAGTGACCATGTGCATGGCTCCTGCAAATCAGGAGGTGATTCGCTTTCTTGTGCTACATAATTTGCATGATGTTGTAGTGTTGGGTCTGCCATGGCTGCAGGCTCATAATCCAGTCCTGGATTGGAAAGCAATGTCTGTGTCAAGTTGGGGTTGCCAGGGAATTCATGGCGATGCTCCTTTGGTGTCAATTGCTTCTTCTACTCCTTCTGAAGTCCCTGAATTTTTGTCGGACTACCAGGATGTATTTGATGAGCCCAAATCCAGTGCCCTACCTCCTCATAGGGAATGTGATTGTGCTATAAATCTGATTCCTGGTAGTAAGTTCCCTAAGGGACGACTTTTTAATTTATCTGTACCAGAACATGCCGCTATGCGGAGTTCTATAAAGGAGTCCTTGGAGAAGGGGCATATTCGCCCGTCCTCGTCCCCTTTGGGTGCGGGGTTCTTTTTTGTGGCCAAGAAGGATGGTTCTCTGAGACCCTGTATTGATTATCGCCTTCTAAATAACATCACGGTCAAATTTCAGTACCCCTTGCCACTGTTGTCCAATCTGTTTGCCCGGATTAGGGGGGCCAGTTGGTTCACCAAGATAGATCTTCGAGGAGCGTATAATCTTGTGCGCATAAAGCAAGGCAATGAATGGAAAACAGCATTTAATACGCCCGAAGGCCATTTTGAGTACTTGGTGATGCCTTTTGGGCTTTCTAATGCCCCCTCTGTGTTTCAGTCCTTCATGCATGACATCTTCCGAGAGTATCTGGATAGATTTATGATTGTGTACCTGGATGATATTTTGGTCTTTTCTGATGATTGGGAGTCTCATGTGAAGCAGGTCAGGATGGTATTTCAGGTCCTGTGTGCCAATGCCTTGTTTGTGAAGGGCTCTAAATGTCTCTTCGGAGTCCAGAAGGTTTCCTTTTTGGGCTTTATTTTTTCTCCTTCTACTATTGAGATGGATCCAGTCAAGGTCCAGGCTATTTATGACTGGACTCAACCTACATCTGTGAAGAGTCTTCAGAAGTTCTTGGGTTTTGCTAATTTTTACCGTCGCTTCATCACTAATTTTTCTAGTGTGGTTAAGCCTTTGACGGATTTGACCAAGAATGGTTCTGATGTGACAAATTGGTCTTCTGTGGCCGTGAAGGCCTTTCAGGAGCTGAAACGTCGATTTTCTTCGGCTCCTGTCTTGCGCCAGCCCGATGTCTCTCTTCCCTTTCAGGTCGAGGTTGATGCTTCTGAGATTGGAGCAGGGGCTGTCGTCGCAGAAAAGCTCTGATGGCTCTGTGATGAGACCATGTGCTTTCTTTTCAAGAAAGTTTTCGCCTGCCGAGCAGAATTATGATGTTGGTAATCGTGAGTTGTTGGCAATGAAGTGGGCATTTGAGGAGTGGCGACATTGGCTTGAGGGGGCCAAGCATCGTGTGGTGGTCTTGACGGATCACAAGAATCTGACTTATCTCGAGTCTGCCAAGCGGTTGAATCCGAGACAGGCTCGATGGTCGCTGTTTTTCTCTCGTTTCAATTTCGTGGTTTCATATCTTCCGGGTTCGAAAAACGTGAAGGCTGATGCCCTTTCTAGGAGTTTTGTACCTGACTCCCCGGAAGTTTCTGAACCGACTGGTGTCCTCAAAGAGGGGGTGATTTTGTCTGCTATCTCTCCTGATCTGTGATGGGTGTTGCAGGAGTTTCAGGCCAATAGACCTGACCGTTGTCCACCGGAGAGACTGTTTGTCCCGGACAGATGGACCAGTAGAGTTATTTCCGAGGTTCATTCTTCGGTGTTGGCGGGTCATCCTGGGATTTTTGGTACCAGGGATTTGGTGGCGAGGTCCTTTTGGTGGCCTTCCTTGTCGCGGGATGTGCGTTCCTTTGTGCAGTCCTGTGGGATTTGTGCTCGGGCCAAGCCTTGCTGTTCACGTGCCAGTGGATTGCTTTTGCCTTTGCCTGTCCCGAAGAGGCCTTGGACGCATATTTCCATGGATTTTATTTCGGATCTTCCTGTCTCTCAGAGGATGTCTGTCATCTGGGTGGTTTGTGATCGTTTTTCTAAAATGGTCTATTTGGTACCTTTGCCTAAGCTGCCTTCCTCCTCCGATTTGGTGCCACTGTTTTTTCAGAATGTGGTTCGTTTACATGGTATTCCGGAGAACATTGTGTCTGACAGAGGATCCCAGTTTGTGTCCAGATTTTGGCGGTCCTTTTGTGCTAAGATGGACATTGAATTGTCTTTTTCGTCGGCCTTCCATCCTCAGACGAATGGCCAAACCGAACGAACTATTCAGACCTTGGAAACTTATTTGAGATGTTTTGTTTCTGCTGATCAGGATGATTGGGTGACTTTTTTTGCCATTGGCTGAGTTCACCCTCAATAATCGGGCTAGTTCTGCTACTTTGGTTTCACCTTTCTTTTGCAATTCTGGTTTTCATCCTCGTTTTTCCTCGGGTCAGGTTGAGCCCTCTGACTGTCCTGGGGTGGATTCTGTGGTGGATAGGTTGCAGCAGATTTGGAACCATGTGGTGGACAATTTGACGTTGTCCCAAGAGAAGGCTCAGCGCTTTGCTAACCGCCGTCGCTGTGTGGGTCCCCGACTTCGTGTGGGGGATTTGGTGTGGTTGTCTTCTCGTTATGTCCCGATGAAGGTTTCCTCTCCTAAATTCAAGCCTCGTTTCATCGGTCCTTATAAGATTTTGGAAATCCTCAAACCTGTGTCATTTCGTTTGGACCTCCCAACATCGTTTGCCATTCATAATGTGTTCCATAGGTCATTGTTGCGGAGATATGTGGTGCCTGTGGTCCCTTCTGTTGATCCTCCTGCTCCTGTCTTGGTCGAGGGGGAGTTGGAGTATGTGGTGGAGAAGATCTTGGATTCTCGTATTTCGAGACGGAAGCTTCAGTACTTAGTTAAATGGAAGGGCTATGGTCAGGAGGATAATTCCTGGGTTGTCGCCTCCGATGTCCATGCGGCCGATTTGGTTCGTGCCTTTCATTCGGCTCGTCCTGATCGGCCTGGGAGCTCTGGTGAGGGTTCGGTGACCCCTCCTCAAGGGGGGGGGTACTGTTGTGAATTCCGTTCTCGGGCTCCCTCCTGTGGTCATGAGTGGTACTGTGTAAGTTTGTTCTTGGGCTCCCTCTGGTGGCCTTTAGCGATATGGCTGGGCTCAGCTGCTTCATTTCCTTCTATGCTGGGCCTATTTAACTCACCTGGACCTTCATTTGTTGCCTGCTGTCGGTGTATTCAGTCCTGATTCTCTGCTCTCCTGAATATTCCTTGTGACCAGTCTCCTTATGGAGAAGCTAAGTTTGCTTGTTCATTTTGCTCATTATTTCCTTGAAAACGTTTCTCAGTATATTATGAGTTCAGTCCAGCTTGCTTCTATGTGATTTTTTGCTTGCTGGTTAGTTCTGGGGTGCAGAGTGCGCCCCTCACATCGTGAGTCGGTGTGGGGGTTCTTGTATTCTCTGGGTGGTTTATTTTTGATAGTTTTTGTACTGACCGCACAGATTCCTATCTATTTTCTGTCTATCTAGTGTTAGCGGGCCTCATTTGCTAAACCTGTTTCATTTCTACGTTTGTATTTTCCCCTTAACTCACCATTATTATTTGTGGGGGGCTGTCTATAACTTTGGGGTTATTTCTCTGAGGCAAGTGAGGTCTTTGCTTTCTCTCTTGGGGCAGTCAGTTTCTCAGGCTGTGAAGAGGCGTCTAGGTTTTTAGGTAACGCTCCACGGCTGCCTTTAGTGTGTTGGATAGGATCAGGATTGCGGTCAGTATAGCTTCCACATCCCCAGAACTTGTCCTAACATTCTGGTTATATGTATCAGGTCAGTTTTGAGATCCTACCACCGGATCATAACAGGGGTGGAGCCGCATATTCATCACTGTAATGAGCGGTACCACGTGACCGCTCATACAGAAAGAAGCTGCGGCGCTGAGAGGAAGCATCGAGGGAGCTGGATGAGTATTTTATTTCCAGCGGGCGGGCGCACAGGGGGTGGGAGGGGGGTGGTGACAAGGATCTTTATTTTAACCACAAAAAAATATAAAAAAATATGATTTTTCATTCCTTCTCTCCAGCGAACGCTGCTGAGAAGAAGGAATGAATTCCGGCTTCAGTACCAGATGCAGGGGACAGCGCTTATCTCTAGCGCTGTCTCCTGCACAGTCCATGTGGTACCCAGTCGGCACACGGGCGGCACACGGCTGCCGCACGTGTGCCACACTGATGTGTCATGTGAGCTCACTGACACACGGACACGGATAACTCCGGTACCGATTTTTCCGGTACCGGAATTATCTGGACGTGTGGGAAAGGCCTAAGTATAGGAAAAGTATAATAGAAACACGTCACCACTTTTGCAATTTTCACCCTCTCCTGGCTTTGGCTTACAAATACTGATGTAAAATACTGATCAAATACTGATAGTGTGAACACGGCCTTAGAGTAAGAGTTGTATAAGCAAAGCTGTATACAAAATCTCTAAAATTTCCAAAATGGTAGGTCTTGTGAAGGGTTCCCAGTGTTAAGGTGCTCGTATCTACCAAGAGCGTAGTCCATCACAGCTTGCTGTGTTTGGTGCCATCAACTGCAAACAGCAGCTTCACTAGCAGCATGAGTCCTAGAATTGGACTATGGAGCAATGAAAGATGGTAGACAGGTCTGATGAATCATGTTTTCTTTTACATCATTTTGATGGAAGAGTGCATATCCATGTGAAAAAGAGAGCACGAGGATCTAATATTGGAAAAAGACAAATCAGCAGAGACAGTGTGGTGTCCTGGACAATAATTTGCCTCTAAAACTTTGGTCCTGGCATTTTTATAGATGAACATTATGCAGACCACATACTCCTCTTTATGGTAACAATATTTCTTAACCACAGTGGCCTTTTCTTTAGTAGGATAATGCCCCTGCCACACCGCAACAACTGCTCAGAAATGGATTGAGGAACATGACAATAAATGTGAGATATTCACTTGGCCTCCAAATTCACCAGATCTCATTCTGATTGATCATCTTTGGGACATGCAGGGAAAGTAAGTCTGATCTCCGGAGGTCACACATCACAACTTGCAGAATCTGCTGCTAACAGTTTGGTTCCAGATACTACAGTTCACCCTTACAGATCTTGTAGTGTCCATGTCATGATGGGTCATAGTTGTGTTGCAGGCATTAGGTGGAACAACACAATATCGAGTGGTTTTAATATTTTGGCTTATCCTTGTATATTACCCTAGGCAAAGCGCCTATAGTAGGATTTTAAATGATGCTTAAAAAAGTAATTAATTTTAAATAACATCTGATAAAAGTGATGATTTCATAGTGCAAGTGAATGTGGTGGGAAAGAAGGGCACATTTGGACAATTGTATATGCACTATGTAAAAATAAGCCAACCAAAAAATGCATGTTGCATTGAAAAATACGCAAGTGTTTGTAAATTTGTTCATTCATACAGTTTAAAACACCACGGTATAATAGTGTGTGAAGAAATCCTGAAAATTATAATGTAGTTTTATTAAAAATAATTTTAGCAAAATAGCAATAATATAGTTAGAAAAATATGCAGACATATACAGCAATAATAATCCTTCAAACAATAGACTTCTTATCAGTATTCTTCTTTGAGGGATATTGTGAGGCTGGATTACCACCTTTTACAGAAATGGATGCGCTGAAAGAGTAATTTGCATTCAGTTGCAGAGCAAATAAAATTATTGTGTCAATCATTGTTTCCCCATTAGTAGGGCTACACTTACACTGTGTTTCAGCTCAGGAGATATACTGTAAGAGCTAAAGTCCTCATAGTGCAAATAATATAGGCTGTGAAATGGTAGGATATGGGCTACAAGTCATTGTTTGCTTTTATACAAAAACGCCATCTTTATAGAAAAGTGACCCCTGAGACTCTTTTATCTCATTCATCCACACTGTTCTGAGATATATGATCTCTACTAAAGCAGACGTGTCAGTTCTTCCTTAAAAGAAAAACTATTGTGTCTTGGACTCTAATACTCATCAAACAGCAGTGGTAAGGTACTAGGCTTTTCAAGAGCTTTCACTGACAACGATATTGACGTTGTCAGCCTGCTCCCTGCCACCACTAGCCACGCATGCCTGCTAATATTGCACACTTCCAATGTAACGCCCTTCAAAAACTACCATGGGAAAAGGATCTGCACACTTTTGACATTTTTTTTTATTATTATTATCCCAATCAATCTACATTAAAAAATTAGCAATTTTACAAAAGTCCTAACATTTTTTCATTTGTATCATTTTTGTCTCCAGCTCCTGTATAGATTCTGTATTTCCATGGTAACTGACAATACACAATGTCCACGTAGTGTAATCCTGCACTCTTGCATTGTCATACTTTCCTTTATGTGCTCCTTACTCTGAGCATCAGTACATTCGGAATGTTAGGACAGAAAGAAATGTACGGCTTCAAGATCAGACTTGATGGACTTTGTTGTTTGCTTGTTATCTTGTAAACACATAAATTGAATAAAAGTTCTAGAAACAAAACAGAATATAATATCTCTAAAATACCTGTCATGCATCACAACTTACTGTGTGTAGGGCCATAGGCTGCCAAAAAACACTTACACTGGTAGCATGACTTCTAGAATATAACTATGGGGCAATGAAAGGTGTCTTTGCCCAATGAATCATAATTTTGTTTTACATCAACAATCTCTTTCAAACATATTGGCCTCCAAATTCTCATTATGATTGAGCATCTGTGGGATGTGCATGAAAAACAAGTCAGAGCCATGGAGGCCGGACCTCAAAACTTCCAATACTTAACGTGAACCTGTCATATAAAAAACCCTCTTTGAACCTGCATATATAGGCTTTATGTGCAAGTTAATAACATTCTGAAGCTGCCTGGTGCCCGCACTGAGAGTCTCACTGCCAGGAGGAAATAAACTTTATTCCTCCCAGAAGCCTCGGGCTTTCAGTCATAGGAATCGTTCACTTTTCACGTCTTTTCCATCTGGGCCAGACCGACATGACAACTTCTTCCAGCCACGACTCGGCTGCAGAGATTACAACAGAGATAGATTTCATGTCTCATATTTTCAGCACTGTCCCCAATGGGACTATTCCCAACCTGCACAAACTCCTCATCCTGCTGATACCCCAATACTGAGCCGCTGTTGTCGTATGTGTCCCTATTGCTGCACCTACTGTGTGGTACTATGTGTCCTTTAGCTGGTAAAATAACCCTCAAGAATATAGTAATGCCCTGTGAAAGTGCCCTAGAAAACAATGCCCACTTCTTGTCCCCTGGAAAGTAATAATACCCTCTGTGTGCCCCTTTGACAGCCACAGTAACCTTAGCTCCCCTATAACAATAAGTGTCCACTTTACATTTAATAATGTCCCGTGTCTCCCCACTGTACAGCTCCCCTATACACAGTTTAATGCCCCCTTACTCTATATATACTGACCCTTTAGTATCCCCCAAACTGTTTGATGGCTCCAACACTGTATGATGGCCCTATCTCTGTAATCTCCACACTGTATGATGGCCCCCTAGATAGCCTCCATATAGTATAACTAGATATTGAACCCGTTCTACACCCGGGTGGCGAGCATTTATATTGGTATATGGTCTCCATCCTGTTATGTGCTGCTCCCATCTTGCTCTCCCATCCTGTCATGTGCTGCTCCATCCTGCGCCCCCATCCTGTCATGTGCTGCTCCATCCTGCATCCCCATCCTGTCATGTGCTGCTCCATCCTGTGCCCCCATCCTATCATGTGCTGCTCCATCCTGCGTTCCCATCCTGTGATGTACTCCCATCCTGCGCCCCCATCCTGTCATGTGCTGCCCCCATCCTGCCATGTGTGCGCCCCCATTCTGTCATGTGCTGCTCCCATCCTGCACCCCCCATTCTGTCATATGCTGCTCCCATCCTGCGCCCCCATTCTGTCATGTGCTGCTCCATCCTGCATCCCCATCCGGTCATGTGCTCCCATCCTGCGCCCCCATCCTGTCATGTGCTCCCATCCTGCACCCCCATCCTGTCATGTGTGCGCCCCCATTCTGTCATGTGCTGCTCCCATCCTGCACCCCCATTCTGTCATGTGCTGCTCCTATCGTGCGCAATCATTCTGTCATGTGCTGTTCCCATCCTGCGCCCCCATTCTGTCATGTGCTGCTCCCATCCTGTGCCCCCATTCTGTTGTAATGTGCTGCACCCATTCTGCCTGTTCCTGTTTCCATTCTGCCATATGTTCCTCCCATCTTTCTCTCTCTGGCTCTACTGCCCGAGTGCAGCTGTGCTGAGTGCGGATGTGCTGAGTGCGGGCGGCTGTGCTGAGTGCGGGCGGCTGTGCTGAGTGCAGGCGACTGTGCTGAGTGTGGGTGGCTGTGCTGAGTGCGGGCGGCTGTGCGTGGCTGTGCTGAGTGCGGGCGGCTGTGCTGAGTGCGGGCGGCTGTGCTGAGTGCGGGCGGCTGTGCTGAGTGGGGGGCGACTGTACTGAGTGCGGGCGGCTGTGCTGAGTGCGGGCCGCTGTGCTGAGTGTGGGCCGCTGTGCATGGCTGTGCTGAGTGCGGCCGGCTGTGCGTGGCTGTGCTGAGTGCGGGTGGCTGTGTTGAGTGCGGGCGGCTGTGCGTGGCTGTGATGAGTGCGGGCGGCTGTGCGTGGCTGTGCTGAGTGCGGGCGGCTGTGCATGGCTGTGCTGAGTGCGGGCGGCTGTGCGTGGCTCTGCTGAGTGTGGGCGGCTGTGAGTGGCTGTGCTGAGTGCGAGCAGCTGTACTTACTGCCTGAGTGCGGCGCTGGCTATAATGGATACAGCACCCCTGCAGCCAGCACAGCGAGGGCTGACTCCGTCCACTCGCGTCACTGGTCACATGCTGGTGGTGACATCATCGAAGGTCCTGGAGCTCCGCTGGGCTCTACAGCTAACCTGACTGGAGCTGCAGAGCACGGAGCCCCCATGGCCGGTATATTAGGGGGATACAGGTGTGTGTGGAGCCCCCATGGCCGCTATATTATGGGGGATACGCGGGTGTGTAGAGCCCCCATGGCCGGTATATTGGGGGGTGGGGATAAATAAGTTAGTCTGGTCCAGACTGTGCGTTGCGCCTGCGCAGTCTATAAAGGCTTTGGACAGAGTGACGCTCCCAGCATTATATTATAGATGCACCAGATAGTCCTCAATATAATATCATGTATTCCCCATACGCCTCCATATAGTGTAGTATATTCCCCATAGGCCTCTATAAAGTATAATGCACTCCATATAGGCATACTCTATATTGTATAATGGACTCCCCATAGGCAGACTCTATATAGTATAATGCACTCCCTATAGGCAGACTCTATATAGTATAGTGCATTCCCCATAGACTCTATAGTATGATTCACCCCCATAGGCAGAGTCTATAATATAATGCCCCACACCATAGGCAGACTCTATAGTATAATGCACTCCCCATAGGCAGACTGTATATAGTATAATGCACCCCATAGGCAGAATCTATAGTATAATGCAGCCTCCATAGGCAGACTCTATAGTATAAAGCAGCCCCCCATAGGTAGACTCTCTATAGTATAATGCACCCCCATAGGCAGACTCTGTATAGTATAATGCAGCCTCCCACAGGCAGATTCTATAGTATAATGCAGCCCCCCATAGGTAGACTCTACATAATATAATGCACCCCATAGGCAGACTCTGGATAGTATAGTGCAGTCCCCCATATGCAGACTTTATAGTTTAATGTAGCCCCCAATAGGCAGACTCTATAGTTGTCACGCAAGGTGTAAGACTAAGTGCAACACAAAGGGATAAGGGGAAGGGCAGCCCAATGCTAGGAAAGCAGGAAGTGGAGACCCCTAGGCAGAACTAATGTCACCCTGTCTGCCCTAAGACCCTAAATAGGTTGTGCACCTATTGCCGAGCAGGATACCTAAGCCCTGTCAGACCCTAGAGGTAAGCATAGGGAAGGACAGGATGAGAGCTAGTCAATCCCCACTACACTACAGACAACTGGGATAGAGGAACAGGGCGGAACACTTATCTTTGAGCAGACTCAGAGAGGAAACACCAGATGTCCTCCCAACACCAGAAAGGAAGCTATCTGACTGTTGTAGCTCCAAGCCTTCACAAGGGAGGAATGGAAGTAACACTCACACCTCCCAACAAGAATTAGGGAGTTATAAACACCCAGGTCCAGGTGTGGTCTAGCATTAGGGGAGGTGGCTATTAGTCTGAAAAAAAAACAACCGAGACCTTCTGCAGACAGATTCAGTGCAACGGTCTGAAGCCTCTGACACATCCGTGACAATAGTATAATGCATACCCCATAGGCAGACTCTATAGTATAATGCAGCGCCCCATAGGCAGACTCCATAGTATAATGCAGGCCCCCATAGGCAGACTCTATAGCATAATTGTTAGGTGTCGAGTTCCCACCTCTGCACAGGGTGAATCTCGAACCATCTCCGCTGCGGTCTCCCATTCTTCTCCAGCCGCAGTGGAGACGTCAGTCCCAGTGTCTTGCTCAGTCCCACTCTGTACAAAGAGTTACTGCTGCTTTTCCGGCTTCTGCCATTGAAGTCAGTGCTGGGCAGTGGCGAGCAGACGCTTCTGGGACTAAGTCCTGCTTTTCTCATTCTGAGCATGCCCTGAGTAAGATCTCTCAGTGGAGATCGAGGGTCACATGGTCAGATACTGCAGCTAAGTCCATTGGTCCTTTCAGGAAGGTCCTTTAAGTGCTAAGGCTAAGTCTTGCTTTGCACACACTGAGCATGCCCAGGGCAAGATCTCTCAGTGGAGATTTAGGGTCACATGCTCAGGTATGGCAGTCTCTCATTGGTCCTTCTAGGAAGGTCTTTTACTTGCTGCAGCTATATAAGGCTCGCATGGCCGCATGGCCATGCGCTAGTGTACATTTGTAAACGTGTGTGTGTTTTGAGTGAAAGTCGTTCTTGGAAATCCCCTCCCTATTGGATGACTGCTCGCGGAAGGTGGATGATTGCTATCTAGCGCCCGACTTAGCCATCAGCACGTAACACACCATACAGTGTCCAATTGCTGTGACCGCCAGTGCGGCGCCATGCGCTTTCAGCGCTTTCCTGACCCAAGCCTGGGTGGTTAGTGGCGTCCGCCAGTGTGACACCGCACGCACTCTCGTGCAGCTTTAATTATTATTTTGGTTACGCGGACACCCCATTAGCGGTGTCGAACGCAAGTGGTCTAGACGGACTCGGATCCCAAGTCTCAGGACTGAGCTCGGTGACTCCTTGCTTGCGCTCGTGTGCGGTACCGCGGCCCTGTGACTTAACAGGGTTCGCTTCCTTCACACAGGGTGAAGTTAACCCGTGTGTGTATTCACATTGTACCGCCATATAGTCCGTCATTACTTGGCAGCAGGTTCCATCTCTGCATGGTGGACCCCGGGCTGCGAACGCACCTTATTCTATCTTTCTTATTATTTGGTGCGTTCCGCTAGCCCTAAAAATAATGCACCCCCATAAAATATAAATACAATACTCACTTTTCCTCCTGGTACCTCCGCTGCTCTGAGTGCCCGAACATCTCCGGACCGCAGGTGCCGAGTAGTGGCATCATCGCGGCCCCTGTCAGTGTCTGCGTAACGCGCTCTCTCTCATCAATGGGGTCAGCTGTATCGGCATCCAGCTGATACAGTTGCATTTGCGATGACGGGAGGGGCGGTGGCTCACTGCTGGCACCGGGCCCCCCCGCCTGCTTAGGGGCCAAATAGCATCCGGATGGCAGAGCAGGGAGATTGATCCTCCCTGCTCTGCCACAGAATGTAACTGTATCGGCATGCTGTGCACACCGATACAGTTACATTGGCGTAGCTCCGGGTGAGCCCCCTCAGAGCACGGGACATTTTTCAGTTGGAGTCAGTAAGAAGTGGAAAGGACTTGGATATGTGGTTTGAAGGATAGAGGAACTACCAATATTGGGTGTATATTACCGTATATGAAGCCTCTATAGTATTGTGCATATAATTATGCCCACTGTATTGCCACATTGCATCATTATTTCTGCCTAAAGGCATTGTTTAGATAATATCGGTATAAAATGCAAAATACAAAGATATAGTAATTTAATGTTTCCTTCCTAGCACCTATGAATACCATTATACCCTTATCACAAAGTGGAGAAAATGGCTGCCAATGTTATTGTTCCTTTCAGAAACCTCAAATCTTTTCATTTGAGGTATGCAGTTTGTGCTTATTCCTACATGGAGGGTGCGGAGTTCTCACATTATTTTTGAGTACACAGAGCACTGTAATAAATCAAGAAAAACAATATAGAAGCTGATGGCAGATTTTTTTTTAATTACACAGCTTACATTTTTCTCTTTGTCTGCATAAAGAGTACATTGCTAGGCTTCAATGGTTTGATCGTTCGATATTTTTTAACATTTCTTTCTTCTATCAGTTACTATATGCACAATCGAGCATTCCTGTGTTTGTGCTGTGCAACCCATGTCCCTGCAAAGAAATCACTAAATAGTGTTCATTAGCTTTTCAAGGTTAATGATTAAATAGAAGTCCTACTTTACACTGAGCTCTGGCCTGTCATTATGTTTGTTTTGTCTCCTCTGCATAGGATCATGAAAATAGCAATATACAAATCCTTCGATACGTGAAGTTGCTAAAGCTAGCCATGTACATAAGATGACAGTAAACCTAACAATGCTCTATCCAACTGGTTGGGCGACACCAATCTCAACAGACTCTTCCATGCATAACAGCACTCGTTCAGCTGAGTGTTTCCCTGTTCTTTATGAGAAAGCCACCGACTGACACGTCAGGATTACCATGGACAACGTGATCGACAGTCCAAAATCAGACATGCACTGATTAACTGATTAAAGTTACTTCTTGTGTAAGAGATGGAAGGAGGATTACAGGGGTTGTCCACATTCAGGAACGTGTATCCCAAACTGTGTAAGATACTTAAAATAGCAAACTCAGCAAGTACTCAACCTCCCTGGGTCCAACGACAGCTCTCTGCCGCTGCTCTGCTCCTCTGGTCCCAGGTGACTTGTCTGCAGTGGTGATGTCTTGTCGGCAGCACTCGTCACCACTCTAGCCAATCAGGGATGAACGCTATTGCAGTAATGTTGTGTATCCTATGTTATGTTATATATATACGGCAAAGTCTGAGTGTATTCTATGTATTATATACAACAGTCTCAGTATATCCTATGTGATACATACACATACAGCACTGTCTCAGTATGTGATGTATATAGCTGTCTCAATGTATCCTGTGATATATACAGCAGTCTGAGTGTATCCTATGTGATGTCAACAGTAGTATTAGTGTATCGTATGTGAAGCACACAGCAGTCTCAGTTTCTCCTATGTGATGTATATACAGCAGTCACAGTGTATCCTATGTTATATAAAAAGCAGAGACTCAGTGTATCCTATGTGATATATATACAACAGTCTCAGTGACTCAAACATGACGTATATACAGCACTTGCAATGTATTCTATGTGATATATACAGCAGAGTTTTAGTGTATCCTATTTGTTGCATATACCGCAGTCTCAGCGTATTCTCAGGGATGTATATACAGCAATCTTAGTGTATCATATGTGATACATACAGCAGTCTTGGCATCACCTATGTGATGCACACAGAAGACCTAAGTTCTATAAATGTTACATGAGCAGTGATTAATGTTTCCCTTTGAAGAGACATGCAATGAAATATGTATCTGTGTTTGGAACAACTTACTCCAACGGAGCTGTTCTTTACAAAACTTATCATCGCCAAGAGTTGACTGCACTCCAGATTGTCCTACACAAACCTGGAAAAGCAGTTGTGAGTAGCACCTATCACCTGACATTTCATGTAGGGATAAGTGGACCCATGTAAGTTTGGGTTCTGGTACCCGACCCAAAAGTTCAGTTCGGGTACCATAACTGTACCTGAACTTGAACCAGAACCCAAATGCTATTGAAAACAATGGAGACCTGAACTTTTTTAGCAGGAAAATTTCCTCTCCTCCCAGACATCACCTGGAAATCTTAACATTGCAACAGACTTCCAGGAGAAGTCCGTGTTCAGAGTTCAGCACCGGACACTAAGGCTATGTTCACAAGTTGCATTTTTTACTGTTTTTTTGCAGGCAAAACCTGCTCTCTTGGTAGGAAAGAAGCTGCTTACAAAAAAGCATGTTTTGCTGATTTTTTTCTGCATTTTTCAGGATCCTAAAGTTCAGCTTTGCTTCCACCACAGAAGCATGAACCAATGCAAGGTGTTAGGTCACCAATGCAAGACATATGTGAAACCATAAAGCCATTTTGGTAAAAAAGGGAAGTTTGATCAAATTATTTAGTGAAAGAATAGCATCTATTCTGAAGAAAAAACATGAGTTGAATTGGCCAGGAATAGTTTAACTAAGGCCGGCGTCACACTAGCGAGTTTTACGGACGTATGAGCGCAGAAAATACACCCGTAAAATACACATAACACACGGCCCAATGATTCTCTATGGCCCAGCTCCTATCAGCCGTATTTTACCGATCCATATTATACGGTCTTCTACGGCTGTACAAAATCGCAGCATGCTGCGTTTGTCACCGTAATGCGCAAAAAAAATCACCAATGAAAGTCTATGGGGGTGAGAAAAATACGGATTACACACGGACCAGCAGTGTGACTTGCGAGAAATACGCAGCAGTGTTAGAGAGAAAAGTCGGTAATTCAATTGCCGGCTTTTCGTTTCTCCTTCCCAAACCCGACAGGATATGAGACATGGTTTACATACAGTAAACCATCTCATATCCCTTATTTTTTTGCATATTCCACACTACTAATGTTAGTAGTGTGTATGTGCAAAATTTTGGCACTGTAGCTGCTAAAATAAAGGGTTAAATGGCGGAAAAAATTGGCGTGGGCTCCCACGCAATTTTCTCCGCCAGAGTGGTAAAGCCAGTGACTGAGGGCAGATATTAATAGCCTAGAGAGGGTCCATGGTTATTGGCCCCCCCTGGCTACAAACATCTGCCCCCAGCCACCCCAGAAAAGGCACATCTGGAAGATGCGCCTATTCTGGCACTTGGCGACTCTCTTCCCACTCCTGTGTAGCGGTGGGATATGGGGTAATGAAGGGTTAATGTCACCTTGCTATTGTAAGGTGACATTAAGCCAGATTAATAATGGAGAGGCGTCAATTATGACACCTATCCATTATTAATCCAATAGTACGAAATAGTTAATAAAACACACACACATAATTACAAAGTCCTTTAATGAAATAAAGACACATGTTGTTGTAATATTTTATTAGACTCTTAATCCACCTGAAGACCCTTGTCACCTGGAACAAAGTTACAAAAAAACAAACAACAATATTCCATACCTTCCGTCGTTCTGTCCCACGTTGTAAATCCATCTTAAAGGGTTAACTAATTTTACAAGCAGAAGCCTGTTAATGCAGCCGCCCCTGCCTGTAAAAACCCGGGGAATGAATGGATTGCACGGGACTGACCTGTAGTTACCTTGAGTCGCGGTGAGGCGCCCTCTGCTGGATGTCCTCATGAACTGGACGTAGCACCAATCACAGCCGTCACAGTAGATGGGGTGATCGCCACGTCACCTCACCTGATCAACCCCTATGGCGCTGATTGGCTGAACAATAGCTTCTAGCAAATCAGCCCCAAAGGGGGTAATTTAAAATAGCGATCACCGCCCTGCATGCCATCTTTACCTCAGATTTGGCGTGCAGAGCGGTGATCTAAGCCCCTCTGTGTCACCTGAGAAAAGATTCCATTGGTGGCCAGTGTGATCGTCCCTGTGATCTCCTGCCCTACTGTTGCTGATCTGCGATCTGTGCTGTGCTGCCATCTGCCTGCTGTGTGACTCCTGTGATAACAGCAGCAGCATCTCCCCCACCCCTTTCCCATCCCCCTCCCTGTTCCAGTACCCCCTCCCTCTCCTCCCTCCAATTGATTTTTTTGCGTACTTTTTTTGCGCTTTTTTTCCTGTGCGTGGCGTCCCGCGCAGAGCATTCGTGCTCTTCCTGTGTCCGCAGTGCTTTGATCAGTATCGCTGCTGATCAGAGACAGTGCCACAAGACTTTTTCTTTTTTTAGTTAGATAGTGTAGTGGACTTCGCAGTCTAAGTGAAGTCCGATTTTTTTTTTTAGAAAAAATAATAATCATAGTTAGTACAGTGTAGTTTCAGGCTCAGCAATGTACCGTAGTCATTGTTTGATGTCCCCTTTCCCATCCCCCTCCCTGTTCCAGTACCCCCCTCCCTCTTCTCCCTCCAATTGATTTTTTTGCACACTTTTTTGCGCTTTTTTTCCTGTGCGTGGCATCCCGCGCAGAGCATTTGTGCTCTTCCTGTGTCAGAAGCGCTTTGATCAGTATCGCTGCTGATCAGAGACTGCGCCACAGGACTTTTTCTTTTTTTGGCTAGTTAGTGTAGCGGACTTCTCAGTCTAAGCGAAGTCCGATTTTTTATTTTTAGAAAAAATGATAATTGTAGTTAGTACAGTGTAGTTTCAGGCTCAGCAAAGTACCATAGCCAGCGTCAGTGTTTGATGTCCCCTTTTCCATCCCCCCTCCCTGTTCCAGTACTCCCTCCTCCCTCTCCTCCCTCCAATTGATTTTTTTGCGTACTTTTTTGCGCATTTTTTCCTGTGCATGGCGTCCCACGGAGAGCATTTGTGCTCTTCCTGTGTCCGCAGGGCTTTGATCAGTATCGCTGCTGATCAGATACTGCGCCACGGGACTTTTTCTTTTTTAGCTAGTTAGTGTAGCGGACTTCGCAGTCTAAGTGACGTCCAAGTTTTTTTTAGAAAAAAATAATAGTAGTTAGTACAGCATAGTTTTAGACATAGCAAGGTAGCGTAGCCGGCATCACATCGTTAGTGACGACCGATCTTCTTTTAGAGAAAAAAAAATTGTATAGCGTAGTTTTAGTGGTAGCGTGTTAGTACAGCCAGCGTCACAGCATTAGTGACGACTGATCTTGTTTTAGAAAAAAAAAAGTACAGAGTAGTTTTATAGGTAGGGAGGTAGCTTTTTTTTTTTTCCAGCATAAAAAGTGCATTAAGGGAGCGTAAGTCACATTGTTGGTGACGTCCGCTTTTCTATTGTAAAGAAAGAATTAGTTGCGTCGATTAACTTTTTAGCGAGTTAGCAAGCTAGTTTCCAAAACGGGGTCACTTTTGGAAGATTTCCACTGTTTAGGTACATCAGGGGTTCTGGAAATGCAACATGACGCCCGCAGACCATTCCATCAAAGTCTGCAATCCAAAACGGCACTTCTTCCATTCTGAGCCCTGCCGTGCGCACAAACAGTGGTTTTCCCCCACATATGCGGTATCGGCGTATTCAGGAGAAAATGTGCAACAACTTTAGTGGTTTATTTTTTCCTGTTACCTTTGTGAAAATAAAAAAAACTGGGGCTAAAAGATCATTTTTGTGGAAAAAATTAGATTTTTTTTTTCACGGCTCTACGTTATAAACTTCTGTGAAGCACCTGGGGGTTCAAAGTGCTCACCACACAGCTACATAAGTTCGTTAAAGGGTCCAATTTCCAAAATGGGGTCACTTGTGGGGGTTTTCCAATGTTTAGGCACATGAGGGGCTCTTCAAACGCAACATGGCGTCCACTCTCAATTCCAGCCAATTTTGCATTCAAAAAGTCAAAAGGTGCTCCTTCCCTTCCGAGCCCTGCTGTGCACCCAAACAGTGGTTTTCCCCCACATATGAGGTATCGGCGTATTTAGGAGAAATTGCTCAACAATTTTAGTGGACCATTTTTTCCTTTTACACTTGTGAAAATAAAAAATTGTTTCACAGCAATTAGACGCTGTTTCATGTGTTTATTGCTGGTGGCTCAGCTGGGCACTAGATAGCAGACATCCACCTTACACGAGCAGTCATACACAAGGGAGGGGATGATTAATGAACGACTTTCACTCATCAACACACACACAATTTCAAGAGTACACTAGCGCATGGCTGAGCGGCAGTGCTACAAGACCTTCCAGAAGGACCAATAGGAGCCGCAACAGGACCTGAGCATGTGACCCCCGACCTCCAATGGGATGTCGTCCCGTGGCCATGCTCAGTAAGGGAAAAGCAGGACTTAGTCCCAGAAAGACCTGCTCGCTGCTGAACATTGCTGGCTACAAGAACAGAGCCCTGAAGGGTAGTAGTAACCAGTTGTCCAGTATCAGCCTGAGCTAGACGCTGGGACCGACGTCTCCGCTGAGCAGACTCCACTGCGAGAAGAATGGGAGACCGCAGCGGAAATGGTTCAAGATTCCCCCCCTGTGTGGAGGCGGGAACTCGACACCTAACAATGAACTAATTTTTGTGACATATCTCTCTGATTTAAGGGCATAAAAATTCAAAGTTAAAAAATTGCTAAATTTTCAAAATTTTTGCAATTTCCGTTTTTTTCACAAATAAAGTCAAATCGAAGAAATTTTAGCACTAACATAAAGTACAGTATGTCACAAGAAAACTATCTCAGAATCACCAGGATCCGTTGAAGCATTTCAGAGATATGACCTCATAAAGTGACAGTGGTCAGAATTGAAAAAAATGGCCTAGTCAGGAAGTGAAGGGGTTAAGTTTAGGTTTGATCATCTCTAATCGCATGCCTCACCAAAGACAGACAGTTCTAGCCATCACATTATAGGCAAGTTAATTAAATATTTAACCAAATAGAGCAGGATAATTTAAAGTTGATAATTGTGCATGGTTTGCAAATGATGTTTTAAATATCTCAATGGCCCTTGGCAAAAAAAGATTCCCCACTCTTGTTTTAAACATTTCATTGATGGCTACAAGATAAGTTTTACATAATTTCACAATATTTTAGGGTATGTGCACACATTGCGGATTAGCCTGTGGATTTTTCTGCAGAGAATCTGCATCTCTTGGCAGAAAACGCAGGGTAAAACACTTGCGGTTTCCAGCGGAATTGATGCGGATTTTTTGCGGTCTTTGTGTGTGAGAGAGAGAGAGGAAGAGATTTTTTTTCATATGCCAGAATGCAAACCGCTACTGTGGATCTGCAAAAAGAATTGACATGTGCACAGCATTTATGCATTTCCCATTCTTTAACATTGTGTGCACTCTGTACTGCGGATTTGAGGCAATTCTGTGCGTCCAAAAACGCTGCAGAAATGCATCAAAATCCGCAACGTGTGCACATATCCTTAAACTCCTGATGTTTGTTTGTTTTCCAATGACCCTCCACACCTCTTGGTAAATATGATAATGCATTTCTTATGTATAGTTACTGTACCTAATAGCCTCCACTCTGCTGCCATTCGATCTGCACTTGAGATAGGTATCCTATTGTCTTCACATCCAAAATGGCAACTGCAGAGGCATGGGTAATGACAGCATATTGTGGGGAGAGCAAAGGGGCAATTGTCCAGAGAGCTAAATTTGTTGGGGTACACGATTTCGCCACCCCTAAATGCCGGAGCATATTTCAATGCACCATAGGGGAAAGGGCACCTTCCTCTTCTTCGGGTCGAATTGCAATAGAGTGCAGGGTTAAGTATGTCACCACGGAACAGACAGACCAACTGTTGAAGGGGATTTATTAACAGGGGTAGAATTCTCCTCGCAGGGAGTAAACGGGGTTAATAGAGTCAAGTAAAACAGTAAACCGTTAAGCGGAATCAAAAGGGTTAACGAGTGTTCTTGTAACTTATCAGCCCAGGGAGATCCTGACTGGAGGGTCCTTTTTCCCAATGTGGATACAGTCACCAGCAGGGCTTGAGATTCTGGTCTTTTCTGTGTCTCCCGGAAAGTCCGGGGTTAAGTTTCTGCAGCCTGTTCTTCTCAAAGTGAAACTGGAACCAGGAAATAGCACAGTCTCTCGTCACTGCTGCAGGAGTCTCCGTAAGCCTGGCAGCTACTCTGTATTAACGATATCACACACATACTGGGCAGTTACTTATCACACTCAGGGATCCTTGCTTGTCCCTGCGGTCACCAGGGCTGCACTGAGTCACTGTCTCTGCACTGTCAGGGGAAGAGTCTTCTCAGATTATGGAGGCTTCCAAGTCCCCACTCTCACTCCAGCCTTAGTGCCCTCACGGGGAGCACTCTGTCATGGGGAGCGCGGCGCTGCAGCCTGCTTTCTCTCTGGCACGCTGTCCCCTCTCTGGCGTGCTCTCTCTCCCGCACTTTTCTGACCACTCCCCTCTCTTTTCCCAGCAGTCACCACGTCCCCTCTGTCCAGGGCAGAAAGTCTTCCCCCCAACAACCCAGCTGTGTGACTAAGTGGTTCCAGGCAAGGAGCAGGGAAAGCAACCTCCTTACAGAATTTCCTAGACTGGCCCTCCAGGGCGGTCCTGACCCAGTGTGGTGTTTCTTCCCACAGATAGCCAAGCTTATTTTGTGGACGCTTGTCTCTAACCAGCACCCGATCTCCAGCCTCTAGAGTTGTCCCTCGCAGTGGGGCCGCTGCAACATGTTCCAATTCTTGAAACCCAGTTCGTACTAGGTGATGAAGAGTCTGTAGCTGATGTCGATGTTCTTGCACCCAATTGGACACCCCCGTCCGTGGGCAGTCGTCCTCTGGGTCCAGCTCCAGCTCAGTGATCTCCTTGCTGGCCCTGCCGAAGAGTAGGGAGTAAGGTGTGTGTCCCGTGGTGTTATAGACTCTGTTATTGTATACTCACACCAATTCTGACACAAATTTAGGCCAACAGGCCTTATGATCCTTTTCCAAGGTCCTTAACATTTTAATGAGGATGTGGTTGAAACGTTCACAGGCTCCGTTGCCCTGAGGATGGTAAGGGGTTGTCTGCGACTTTTCAATCTGGTATAAATGATGCAGCTCTTCCTTCAGTTTCCCAGAAAGAAGCACCTCTTCAACCGCTGTATTCAGCAGGGGATGGTAAACTGTTTTTTGTAACCAGAGCAGGGTTTTCCCGGGAACAAAATGTGCTCCTTTTTCATGGGCCTCTCTGACTACTTCATGCACCAGAGTTTCTGGAATCACCACCTGCCAGACAACGGGCAAAGCTTTCGGTGGCTAGATCTTCTGATACTGTCGAAGGATTTGCAGGGCCCCAGTGGTCAGGGTCTCTCTCTTGTTCTGGCTGGGCAGTTGTTGTCGGGCCACCCAAGACAGAATCTGTGTGAGTTCTCCATCTTCTTGTTGGATTCTTACCCACTCATCACGAGGCTGTCTCAGTATACTTTTCGAGACATCCGCCGGTACCTGACCCTGCAGTGCTGTCAACATCCTGACTGTTCCCCAGAAAGCAGGAATTTCCTCATCCTTGAGTTCTTCATCCTGATTGGGACCAGGCTCTTCGTGTGTGACTCTGGACAAGGCATCAGCATAGGTTTTTTCGACCCCTCGACGGTAAGTGATTCTATATTGATATTTTGCCATTCTTGCTACCAGACGCTGCTCTAGGGCCCCTAATCTTGCATTTTCCAGATGAGCCAATGGGATATTGTCAGTACAGATCAGCACTTCGGACCCGGCCAAGTATTCCACATATTTCTCTGTCATAGCCCACACCAGTACCAGTAGCTTTAACTTGAACGAGCTGTAATTGTCGGGGTGCTTCTGTCAAGGTAGTTTTTAAAGTTTGGAATGCCTGTTCCTGCTGTTCTCTCCATTATACCTCCCGATTCTTGACCCCAGATGGGATGCCTCTCAACAGTTCCAGCAGTGGGTTCACGATGTGTGTGAAGTTCTTCACCAACCGTCGGTAGTAGCCAGTTGGCCCCAGGAAGGTCCTTACATCCTTTATTGTCTTCGGGGTAGGCCATTCCTGTACCGCTGCAATCCTCTCTGGGGATGGTTTTACCCCTTCAGCCAAAACCATGTGCCCTAGGTACTCAATCTGGGTACGGAACAAGTGGCATTTGGAAAGCTTCACCTTTAGGCCATGTCCTTGGAGCCGGCTCAGTACTTGCTCTGACCATTGCAGATGTTCATCAAATGTGCCAGCATAAACGATTATTTCATCCAGATAGATCAGTGTAACTTCCAAATTCAGGTCCCCAGACACTTCTCCATAAGCAACAGCCCTATTGGTAATATAAAGGCCATCTTTGCTTTGTTGTGCTCTGATATTGGCACCTGCCAGTAGCCACTCACCAAATCCAGTGTAGAGAAATACTTTGCATGTCCTAGGGCGGAGAGAGACTCTTCTACTCTGGGCAGCAGATATGAGTCTCGAACGTAGACTTGCGGCAGTTTACGTAAAATCAAATGGTTCCGTTATTTTTTTGGACAAGGACAATCGGAGCAGCCCATGGGCTCTGTCTTTCCCATATCATGCCATTCTGTATCATCTGGGAGAGCATCCCCTTCACTTCCTGATACAGTTGTGGAGGAATGTGTCGATAGTGCTTTCTTATAGGCGCCGTTTGCCCGTTGGGATCTCGTGGGTGATGGCTGTGGTACAGCCAAAGGCGTCTTTGTGCTGGGCGAACATGTTCCGATAGTGCCCCAGCAGGACTTCCACTTGTTGTATCTGACTAGGTGTAAGCCCGGTAGTTCAGCCCGCATTTGGTCAAGTATTCTCCGCCTCTCTTGTTGCTGTAACAATTCTGACACAGAGAGAGCTTCTATGGCTACAATCCAAGGATCTTCTTTTTTTGCTGTCAACTGGACGGTCTGGGGTAACATTAATTTTTCTGGCATGCTGATAACTTGGGCTATCTTACTCTTGGGAGACAGGGTGAGTGGTTCTCTGAGATTTATACAGCGTACCGGTACTTTTCCTTCGCACACGGTAGCTAACGTTCATGCGACCAAAAACCCTGGTGGTAAGTTCTCCATGACGGCTGGTTTCAGTTTCTGTGTCCCCCGAAGTCAGCACTACCCCTTTGCGGCCCAAATCTTTCCCGCAGACTTTAATCTGCATCCACGCCACCACTGCGACTGGGATGGGCAGCTGATTGGCGGCCGTAAATCTTATCACCTGTCCCCATTCAGGCCTCATTGCTGCAGGAAAAGGTCTTCGATAGGGTTGAGCGAAACGGGTCGTTCATTTTCAAAAGTCGCCGACTTTTGGCTAAGTCGGCGTCTCATGAAACCCGATCCGACCCCTGTGCTTGTCGGCCATGCGGTACGCGACTTTCAAGCCAAAGTCGCGTTTCAATGACGCGAAAAGCGCCATTTCTCAGCCAATGAAGGTGAACGCAGAGTGTGGGCAGCGTGATGACATAGGTCCTGGTCCCCACCATCTTAGAGAAGGGCATTGCAGTGATTGGCTTGCTGTCTGCGGCGTCACAGGGGCTATAAAGGGGCGTTCCCGCCGACCGCCATCTCACTGCTGCTGATCTGAGCTTAGGGAGAGGTTGCTGCCGCTTCGTCACAAGCAGGGAGAGCGTTAGGCAGGGTCCATAAACCACCAAACCGCTTGTGCTGTAGCGATTTCCACTGTCCAACACCACCTTTGGTGTGCAGGGACAGTGGAAGCTAAATTTTTTTTTTTCTCTCAGCGCTGTAGCTCATTGGGCTGCCCTAGAAGGCTCCGTGATAGCTGTATTGCTGTGTGTACGCCACTGTGGAAACCAACTGCTTTTTTCAAAGCACATATCCTCTTGTTCCTTCCTTTCTGCACAGCTATCTTTTTTGTTTGTCCACACTTTTTATTTAATTTGTGCATCAGTCCACTCCTATTGCTGCCTGCCATACCTGGCTGAGATTACTGCAGGGAGATAGTAATTGTAGGACAGTCCCTGTTTTTTGTTTTTTTTTTGTGGGAGATTAAGATTGGCATTTCTGCTAGAGTGCCATCCCTGTGTGTGCCATCTCTCACTCAGTGGGCCATAGAAAGCCTATTTATTTTTTTCCTTGATTTGGGTTTTAAAATCTACCTTAACAAAAAAAACACTACATCAATCAGTGGGAGAAAAATATTGGCCTCAGTCAGGGCTTGTGTGCCACTCCTGTGTGTGCCATCTCTCATTCAGTGGGCCATAGAAAGCCTTTTTTTTTATTTTATTTTATTATTTGGTTTCTAAAGTCTCCCTGAAAAAAAATAAAAATAAAAAAAAAAACAGTGGGAGATTAATATTGCCCTTTCAGCTTGTGTGCCAGTCTTGACTCATGGGTGTGCCACCTCTCTCTCTCAAATTGTGGGCCATAGAAAGCCTATTTATTTTTTTCCTTGATTTGGGTTTGAAAATCTACCTTTAAAAAAATCACTACATCAATCAGTGGGAGAAAAAT